>NC_056735.1:473340586-473470586 GCF_019279795.1 Protopterus annectens
ACACAGGATCCCACACAGTTTGCTTTTGTGAAGGGTAGATTATGCCTGTTCAATCAACTTGGTCGACTTCTTTGAATCAGTCACCAGAGCTGTGGATGAAGGCAAGGTGGTTGATATAGCCTACCTCTATCTGGCCAAGCCCTTTGATAACATTCCCTACTAAGGGTTCATAAATAAACTCGCTAAGCTACACATCAGCCCCTATAACAGTAGGTGGGTTGCAAACTGTCTCACAGATAGAACCCACAGTATGAAAGTAGCTGATCCCAAGCAGTCATGTGTGGAGTTCTGCAGGGTTCGGTCCTGGGACCTGTCGTGTTTGGTATCAACTTCTCTGAAGTCCATGCCAACATGAAGGGACTCTGGCTGACAATGTTTGCAGGCGATTGCAAGCTGGGAGCTATTACCTACCTAAGTGATATTAACATCCTACAGAAAGGCCTCACTGAGACCAATGACTGGTGTCAGAGCCATGGCCTTAAGCTCAATGTCAATGAATGTGTTGTCATCCCCCTTTGGGATGTCAGGCACTAAGGGATGTTACAGCACCATGAATCAGACACCAGTATAAAAGTGCATACCCACAACCAATTCTACCACAGTCACAGTCACATACCAGTAGGTCAGGTGAATAGTAGAATATACGGACTGTGTGAAGAAATACATAATAGTTTTCCACTCACATACTACCCCTACATATAGTGGTCCAATTCTCAGTGTAGTCTGAATCCTGACCATTGTACAGGACACATCTCAGTCTACTGCTATAAAGGAATACAGTCAATAGACCAGCAGACTCTGGAGCAGCATGCACAGTGAGATAAAAAAGGAGCCATAGCACTTACATCTACCCCCCCCTCCAATACACAGCCAAAATAACATATACATATGACATGTGTACACAATTCCAACAGTCTATCAACAGTGGCCAGACATGCACAGACCTCTCAAATGTACTGTTCACCTCGGAATGTACAGGCTCAGGACTGATATCTATGGCCTCTTCCCTGTAAAATATCTGTGGTTCTACTACATCACTGGGATGGTAGGAGGAATGCAGTCAAGAAATAATACTACTAAATATGTCTGAGCCTCATAGTGCATGACATCTGGATAAAGTCTGACATCATTTGGGGACAGAGGCACAAACACAGGTGTAGATAGGACATATTGGTGTCAGAAATTTAGACAGTTGCTGATGTTACTTGGTTTGTTGTAACATATCCTTTATGAAGAATATGAAGGCAGTAATACCAATGGAGTTTAGTATTTATTGACTGCATTCCACAGAGTCCCTGACTGATTTTACAAGGACAACAACTCTCTGGGGAACAGACAAAACATATCAGGCAAACATGTGGCCAGTCTGTGGACAGTATGCCAGTGGAGAGGTATGTCAGAGACATATCACTGTGAGATGTGAAGTCACTCACTAAATGAATGTCCACACAAACCCTGTCAACTTATCAATCTATCATGTATATAACAGCACTGATGATGACATAGACTCTATTCACAATTCTGGAGACATGTCCCCCATGTTGTGCTGTCTCCAGATATCCTGTCCAGTGAAGTATTCCCACCTCCTGTCTGTGAATATGTAGCCCACCACCTCTGTAATGTCCCTCACACAGGCAAGTAATAGGGCCAAGGCTCACATGAAGGACATCCCAATTGTTGGCACAAGCAGCTGTGCCCAAGCCCACAGCACAAAACTATGTGAGCACCTACATAGCTGTATGGCCTTAGTAATACCTGACATCTGCACAGAGGACAGACAGGAAGTGGAAGAGCAAACATGTTATGCATTAGGATGAATGCCCTGAACGATAGAAGTCTGAAAGTGAAATGTATGCCATTATTACATGACAGCAGTCCTCAATGACATGGGCAAAAAACATAGTATTCTACAGTTTATATAATAATATCATACTAATATCTAATAGGAAATACATAAAAACAGGCAGCTGAAACACCAAGAACAAGATAGCGTAGTACTCAGAGTCCCAGCTCTGCATGCAGAGGTGCATGGTTGGAGTACTACAATAGGCAATCTAAGTTTATATAGAAAAGCAGTGTCAATAGTACTAATGTCATAATACAATATGTGTGGAATCATATTCATCAACCAGTGTACTGTAGCTGATGTAACATGCAAGTGTGAATGCATATAACATGTGATACTACCCTTGTATAAGAAATAATAAATAAAACAACATGTGATACTACCCATGTATACCCAAGTGTCCTGTACAGTATAGTCACACCCCTTGCTACTGTAACATGAGCACATAAAAGCATGTTATGTACAGGATATTAAATAAACTTATTATATGATGTCATTACTCTGCTATTTTATGAGACTGGAATGTGAGAAATGGTTACCCGGGCAGAGTTATGCTTAGCAGGTTTACATATTGCTTAAATGTGAATGATAATCAGTAGTTACCTCTGCTAAGCATATTTGAGCATTGGTAAGTGTCGGTAAGTGAACCCTACACAGTTTAAGCACCTATCAGTTTAACCGTGTCTTAGCACCACTTAGCGCCTTGCAAACCTGTGCAAACCACTAACAACTGCTTAAAAGTGCCTTAATCACTCTGCATCCAGCAGCCCAGCTTCTGGCCAGCAACAAAATAATCAGGCATGCTCATTCTTGAGCCTGGGATGCTATACACCATAGTCACAGCAATTTACCACTAGGCCATCTTAGCTGTGAGATGTTAGGATGCTTTTTACAACATATAAAGCAGTACAGTCATTTTACAATAGGAAAGACACACTGTGCAATGAGGAATGATCATCTACAAATATATACATGAAAATAAATATTTACATATATAGAGGGATAGATCGAAAGATATGTGTGGATATATATTAATATATATATATATATATATATATATATATATATATATATATATATATATATATATATATATATATATATATATATATATATATATATATATATATATATATATATATATATATATATATATATATATATATTAAACAATATATAGATATATTACCAAGACATAGTGATGTGTGTGTGTGTGTGTGTGTGTGTGTGTGTGTGTGTGTGTGTGTGTGTGTGTGTGTGTGTGTGTGTGTGTGTGCGTGTGTGTGTGTGTACGTGTGTACGTGTGTGCCCATACAAACATATGCTGCTGATAGACCACCTATAACCGGGGAAGCATGCACAGTTGGATACAAAAGGACCCATGACACTCACATCTGCCCCCCTCCAGTCCAAATAATAAGTGAATAGTACACTCCTACAGACTCATGATAGGCCATACACAATGGCCAGACATATACAATGATCTCTTAGCAAAACAATTACGAGTGAAGATAGTAAAAAAAAATACAAACAGCCAGTAATTCACACAAGTTCATTTTACTCTGATGTCTTCGCTAAAGCCTTCAGGGAGAAATACATTACAAGAAATACTTGCCTTAATTAGAAGACGCAATTAACACAAGTGCATTTAAATACACAGCCTCCAATTACAATCCTCATTCAACCCCCTAGGGAATAAAGTATCACATTTAAAAACATGCATTGATTCTGTACATAACAATTGTTCTTTTATAACTGTTTGATCAAACTGAGAAACAGACTTTTTCCAAAGCAGTACCTTATAACCCACTACATGTATTTAGATGTATATACACAGCCTCCAATTACACAATTTATTTAACCCCCTTGGGGATATGTATCACATTTAAGAATTTAAACTAATTCTGTACATAACAAATGTTCTTTCATGACTACTACCCCCATGGTGAGAATTATTAAAATGTACAGCCATAGAGATGTCTTCTTTCTCATCAGTAATATGTCTCACATGTTCTAACAGCCTAGCTTTAAAACATGTGTTACTCTCTACCACCTAAAATATGTTACAAGGGCATGTAAGAGCATTGTCCATACACCAACATCTTGAATATACAGATTCCCACATGTTGTCTACCCTTTCCCCTCAGCAGGAAGGACAGAAAAAAATAATGGTAGACCCTGACTAAACAGTCTGGCTAACACACCACTGCCATTTCCCCTAAACAACCCCATGCTTCCACAGGTGTGTAATGTGGACCAACAGGCTTGCCAGTATTCATCCTCTCCATAGCTATCCTTACAGCCTCCTTGTTAAGCCATTGCACTTCCTGATTCACCATACCCATATCATCCAACCTTCTCTGTCTCATTCTCTTCATTCATCAACCTCTCAAAGTACATTGTCCATGTGCTGAACACACTCTCCTCACTTGTGAGTTTATATACCTTATCATCCTTTATCACCCTTATCTGCTGCACATCTTTTCTAGCTCAGTGTATCTGTCCAGCCAATTGGTACAGTCCCTGTCATCCCTCCTTAGTGTCCAACCTGTCATAGAACTCTTCATATGCCCATCCTCAGCCTTTACCACCTCTCTCTTTGCCATGCACATCATCTCCTCATACTCCTGCCTACTTTCCTCATCTCTCTGACAATCCCACTCCTTCTTCCCCAACCTGTCTAGTATATCCTCAGTCCACCAACAGGTGTCCTTGTACTGCTTCCTCCATCCACATGTCACCCCAAGCATCCATCTAGCTGTGTCCCTTACCAGCTCTGCTGTACTTAACCAGATATTTGTTAGATTGTCAGCGCCACCCAGTGCATGTCTCAACTCTTCCCTAAACTCCACCTCACAAGCACACTTTTCCAATTCACACCATTTGATCCTTGGTGTTACCCTCACACTCTGCCTCATCTCGATCACCAACATCATCTCACATACCAACATTCTCTGTTGCCTAAATATACTTTCCCCTGTCATCACATTACAGTCTCCAATCTCCTTCAAACTGGCCCTCCTACATTGGATATATTCCACCTGTGTGCATCTTACTCCACTCTTGTATGTCGCCCTATGCCCCTCCCTCATGTTATAGTGCACATTCACCACAGCCATGTCCATCTTTTTTGCAAACTCCACTACCATTTCAACATCTCCACTCCTTTTAACACCATACATACCCATCAGTTCCTTATCCCTTCTGTCCCCTTCACCAACATGCCCATTGACATCTGCTGCAATGACCAGTCTATCACCCATGGTACAGTCATCGGGTCTATATCAGAACACCGAAAGTTCACATTTTTGAATGTTCTTACATCGACCCCTAATCAGTGAACGCTGACAATATTGAACATTCAGGACAGCGAATTTTTTCCTAGGGAAAAAATTTGCTGTTCCAAAACACATACACACAACACAAGCAGACAAAACAAACAGCAATCCACACACATACACACAAAACCTTACAGCTAACCTTACACTAAACTGTACAAACACCACTAACTATCCACTTACCTTAACCCAAACCCTAACCCTAAGGTCCGTCACTATTGCACACTCACCTCACCCGCTGCCTAACCCTAACTCACCTAACCCGCCCTAACCCTCGCGTCCACACAATTGCACACATACCTCCCTCGCATCACTATAGGTGGATATGTACTGCATCCACACCCCTCCCCTCATCACCAGTGAGCAGGTACATATTGCCTACTGAAAGGCAACAACCTTATCCACACCCTATCGCACACTTACCTGAACCCGACCCGTAACTTTCCACCATAGTGCTGAAAATAGAGAAACGACAGAAACGGACAACCAAATTCTTTCCCTAGGAAAAAAATTTGTTTATCTGTCATTTTGCTATTTTCAGCATTTGCTGAATAGGGGTCAATGTAAGAACATTCAAAAGTATAAACTTTCGATGTTCTGATATAGACCCCAGTCATCACCACATCAGCCAACTGATGTCACGCTTCTCTTTTCCATCCATTGCACAACCAACTTTGATAACATGTGCACTAACAACAGTCATCAGTACACCATCAGCTTATAGCTTCAGAAACATCACTCTATCAGACACTTATGTCATCCTGCAAAAACACTCTTGGCATACTGTTCCATCAACAGAAGCCCTCCCCCCTTCCACCTCCAGTCCACACCTTGATAGCACAATTGTGACCTACCTACCATACACCCAGCCATGATCCCTTTCCATGTGGTCTCTTGCACACACAAAAATATATCAACCATTACCTGGCCATCATATCTAGCCCGGTCTCTATACCACTCATACCACTCATACTGCCAAAATTAACAATTCTTATACTCAATACCACCCTTCTAGCCTTTCCCTTCTCTTCCTGACAAATGACTCTTGGACATCCGCCTGTCAGTGCAAAGGCTACTGTGCTATTGAATGACTCAAGTATATAAAAGCAATATTGAGATGCTGTCACTGATTTTGTCCCATTGCACCCATGTATGCATTGCATCCTGCAGATGTCCTGCTGTAAAATGTTGAGAGGGATGACTGCGCAGCAAGAGTGTGAATTTAGTGTGCCATACTGACATGGAACAGACATGTATGTGAGGTATTAGCTGTGCACATGTCAGTATGAGTAGGTGTATGTGTCCACCTTAAGAAAACAGACATGGGATGCTAAATGTCAGTTAAAACACCTGTACATGTTGTACACGTGTGTAATCTTAGTTACTGTGCACCCAAAAGAGTGACATTTCTACAGATACTGGTTGTTGCATTGCCCTGACACAGCCATGGTTAGTACAGTAAGCATGATTATCATGACAAAATTGGAAAGGTGTCCAACTGTGTTATGTCTTTGAGGCCATGCCCACTACAAACAACTGATTGAACGCATACATGGCTGTATGGCTCAGCAATGCCTTACTTGTCATACCTGCCTCCACCAACAAAGAATAATCCCCTTTGTTGGACAGCAGCATTACACAAACCACAGACTTGGTCCCTATAGTGCCTGTACAAGGCAAAGTAGGGGCAGGAACCAACTTGGTATCAAGTCAGCCATTGTCTGAACAAGCATATAAGGTCACAGGTGGATTACTGTAAGGCCAACTATGAATACAAATTGGAAACTTCCCCCAGGGGCAATCACAAGGCCATCTTCCCATATGTCTGCAATCTCAGAGGCAACATACCAACCCAACCTGTAATGGTGGCCAATCAGATCACATACACACACAACATAGCTACAGGCAACCTGATGCAGATAGGGTTAGGGCAAACATTCCCCCTGGCTCAGCATCACTATAGGTGGATATGTACTGCACCCACACCCCTCCCCTCATCACCAGTGAGCAGGTACATATTGCCTACTGAAAGGCAACAAATGTAAGTACCCACGGGATGTCATTTCATCCTTGTCTGCATCCTACATGAGCTCAGGCATGTACTCCCAGCTGCATTACACACTGTAGTCACACTAAGCTGCAGCACCATCCACACACCATCTGCATGGAAGAAGGCTAATGTCATCCATTTACACAGAACTGAATGAGGAATGACAGATTATGCAAACAACTTGCCCTCACTGTGGGCAATATGACTTGTCAGGATCAGGAGTGCAATGCAAGCTGATACTACACTGATAGATTACAGGGTTATGCTGTAGTGGGTTCTTATTATGTTATCGAAGTTTCACATGTTCGAAAGCCATATGGTTGAACCCATATGTTCAAACTTGTAAAACTTCAAATACGTAAAAAAAAAAAAAAAATAAAAAACGTACCTGATGATTGTAAGCAGGGGGCAAGCCCCCCACATGGGGGGGGGCTACATGCCACCGTACCCCTCACTCTTTAAATATACCAACTCTGAGATCACACTACAGTGTAGCAAAGGGAAATCTTCCCTTTCTGCACTGTACTGCATTATAGCGTGGTATCGGAGTTGGTATATTTAAAGAGTGGGGTTGTGGGGGGCATAGCCTCCCCATGTGGGCGGTGCAGGGGGCTTGTCCTCCTGCTGACAATTGTCAGGTAAGTTTTTGCTTTATTTTATTTTATTTATTTATTTTTTTTTTACATTTTCGAACTTTTACAAGTTCGACCATATGGGTTCGACCTTCTGGCGTTAGAAGTTGTAAACATCCAATAACATAATATGTATCCTGCTGTGGTTGTGAGTGCTGGCTACTGGCATGGTTGAGAGTTCTGGCTACTGGTATTCAAGGTACATGTGCAGGCACTGGACATGCTGTTGCCAAATGTATGGGGTCCTGTGATGTGCTTCCCTGTTAGTGTCTACCAGGTGCAATGTCACATCACCGGCGGGAGACCTTTTCACCAGCGGAATGCAACCTGATAATGGAAGCCATAATACAGAATCACACAGTACTGTTGGGCTGAAGTCAGCAACATCTGCAGGAAAGGACCCTGTCTACCCTGACCCTGGGCCTGCACATACATACATATAAGCAGATGCAGCATCGTGCCACCAACCTCATACGCCATGTCTGGCAAAGGGCTGCTGCCATGGCCAGGGCCCCACAACCACAGGTAGGAGCCCAGCCATGCAGCCTCCACTGACACCAAATGAGCTCCTTGCCAAGCTTGGGCCACCCATCACAGTACAACAACAGGGTACAAAGCCCCACTTGCTGGAGGCAGGTGGCACATACACAATGGACAAGGAGCATGCAGGTAAGGTCCCAGTGGATATTAGTAGACTACTGTATCGACATACATGTTCCAGGTCAGATTGCAGTTGTGGATAGGGATTTATAATGCACAGAAGTGCAAATATATGGTGAAGGACAGCAAATTGTTTAGTATTGGGTGTTGTACTGTATATGTGCAGACTTGGTGCATCCATCCTTTTCCAAGGGCACATGTGAGTCTGCTGACAATACCTCTTTCCCACAACTACATAGGTCACTATGGTCTGTATATGGGACAGCAGCCTGAAGCTGGTGAGTATGGAATTGTTCAGTTTTGCTTTGCCAATACTCCAGGCATGTGGAGGGCATGCAAGTTACCATGCACAGAACTATGACTAATAGCCATATTTCATTATGTGCATGTTCACTTGTGGTGGGTTTAATTGTATTGCATCACAGTGGTCACCACAGGGGCCTATCTGAAGAGAATGTAATATTCCTGTATCATTCCTCACAACCTGTCAGTGCAAGACATTAAGGCAGACAGAGCACTAATAGGTTCGAAACACCTGGATGTTCCAGACACATGTGTACATAGGACTGGTATAGCCTGTACAATGAGTTTACATGTTGCATGCATGTGAGGCAGATGCTAATATCACACAAACATATATATACACACACACACACACACACACACACACACACACACACACACACACACACACACACACACACACACACACACACACCAGTATTCAGATTAGAAATCTTACCTATTTATGTCTACTATAGTGTTACACAGTTATCAGATGCACCACGGAGCTTACACAATTTCACTTTGTCCAAAGGTACATGTAAGGTGAATGACATCAACAGGACTACTAAATTAGGATGAGTATGGTGTTACACAACTCAAAATGGTATACCCTTCACAGTACATGATTCCCACACAAACACTTTCCAGTATAGAGATTAGAACTCTTTCTTATCTAATTATTTGTATTATGGTATTACGCGGTTACCAGATGCGCCAAGCAGCTTACATGATTTCACCTTGTCCAAATGTACTTCTAAGATGAATGACATCAACAGGACAACTAAATTAGTATGAGTATGGTGTTACACAACTCATAATGGTATAACCTTCACAGTACATGATTCTCACACAAACAGTTGTTAGTATTCAGATTAGAGCTCCTGCTTATCTAGTTATCTGTATTATGCAGTTATCAGACACGCCACACAACTTGCTCAATTTCACCTTGTCCAAAGGTACTTCTAAGGTGAATGACAACAACAGCAGTAGTAAAGTAGGGTGGGGGAAGATTAATGGGTGGAACACAAATCAAAACTTATGAGACACACCATATCAGATTCACACACACACACACACACACACACACACACACACACACACACACACACACACACACATGCACACAGTTGTCAGTATTGGGATCAGAACTCCTGCCTACTTAGTTATTTCTACTACAGTATTACACAGTTATGAAATGCATCACAGAGCTTATACAATTTCACCTATTCAAAAGGTACTTCTAAGGTGAATGACATCAACAGGACTTCTAAATTGGAGTGAGGGGAAGTGTGAAGGGTGTTACACAAGTCAAAAACTATATAACCCCAACAGTACACATGATTCTCTCTCTTTCTCTCTCTCTCTCTCTCTCTCACACACACACACACACACACACACACACACACACACACACACACACACACACACACACACACACACACAGTTGCCAGTATTGGGATAAGAACTCCTGCCTATCTAGTTATTTCTACTATAGTGTTACGTAGTCATCAAATGTGCCACAGAGCTTATGCAATTTTACCTAGTCCAAAGGTACTTCTAAGGTGAATGACATCAATAGGATTTCTAAATTGGAGTGAGGGGAAATGTAAAGGGTAGTACACAAGTCAAAAATGGTATAACCCTCACAGTACATAATTCTCTCACACACACAGTTGCCAGTACTGGGATGAGAACTCCTGCCTATCTAGTTATGTCTTCTATAGTGTTATGCAGTTACTGCACATGCTACAGAGCTTAGTGGACTTATAACTGGTCAAAGGTGCTGAGATCTGCACAGCTGAGGTAAAGTATTACAGGTGGCAGGAAGTCTGCCTTCAGTTTCTACCATACATCTTGCTAGTTCTTTCTGTCTTGCACTTCAAATAGCATTATAGCTTTTCACTTCAACAGGTTATTGTATCAATAAGTGCATCACACCTGGGAGCCATCAGCAGTACTTGCTCATCATGGAATTAGCCCCAGTACTTACTACCTATGACCACACCTCCTGGCATGATTGAAGTGTGGTTTTCTGTGCTTTCATCCATTAACCTAGCGCACTTATCAGTCTGAGACACCGTTGCAACTGCCTCATGTACACAGACAACCCTCCCCTCTAAACTCCAAACACTGAGACCAGTGAGAGTTACCCCTATATCACCAAATGTGGAAATACGCACTTCCAGCAAAGACTGGACTAGGTGGTCAACAGGATGAGATAAACACCTGCATCACACCATGTGGACCACATATCTCTACACAACACCCACTATGACAGCCCTGACATACACTGAAAAGCCACACACCCACCTTCACAGAAGCACTCAATGGACATTTACACAAACAGCACAGACCAGCAAGACAGACACCCACTCAGATACCATGACATAGCACATGGCAAAGGACACATATGTTTCCTACACAGTGTGCCCCTCAACCTAAGCTCCTAAGGCTGATCATCTTGCACAATACAGTGATCATGGGTGCCTCAGTACTGCAGCACACAGATGTCCCACTCATTATGTTGATTATGGAGGAGGTAACAGCCAACTGTCTATCACATGCCAGCATCCAACACATGGTACACCCAGTCGGGCCACTCCACAACAGCTACAAGTATTACTCTGTCATCGTCTATGTGGGTGTGAATAACCTGAGATACACGTTCCTGGGCTTTCTGACAAGAGACATGGTTGAACACATAGATTATGTGGTCCAGCAGGTATGACATTAGCCCTGAGCAGTATACTGTTGTCACCCAGAATGATGCTGCAGTACTATCAACAGATAATTGACTGCAGCATTGGCTTACATGCTGTGTGTCATTCTCAGGGGATCCACTTTCTCACTGCTTGGGATAACATGATTGACAGACCTCAATGCCTTGCCAGAGATGTCCTAAATCTGTCAGCCCTGGGTTTCCAGGTACAGGGTAAGTGTCTTGCCAGCCCTATAGTGCCTTATTATGCAATGTTTCAAATCAAATTACCACCATAACAGCTAGACATCTATGCTATCTGAGGGTCATGTTGCTCAACAGTAGACATCTGTCAAGATGCAGTCACTCAAAGCAGTCCTCAGAGTGGAGGAGATTGACATTTGTGCTATAACAGAGAGGTGGCTCACAGCACTAATAGGCTATGACACATACCACAGCTGTCAGCGCCAAAACATGGACCACACCTCCACAGGTGGTGTCCCCATATCCATAATGGATATGCACAGCTCCAGACTAGTATTCCAGCATAATGCATCATAGGTACTTCCTGTAAAACTGACTTTGGGGACTAGTGCAATCCACACCATAGCCTGCTATTGGTCCCCAGCTATGTCCCTAGACTGTCAATGAGCATTCCTCAACAACCCGGTATCTATGAAAGTCCAACCCAAGACTAACATAGTAGGAGACTTCAACTACCCCTCCATCACCTGGAGAAAGTAGTCAAGCAGTAGTAGACTGGCCCAACGCTTCATGGAATTCATCAATTCCAATGGCCTGGACCAGCTCATACTGACCCACAGTAGTGGATGCGACAACCTTGACCTGTATTGATAACTTACATATGGGACTGTTGCTCGACCACAGTTGTCAATCCCTACCTTGTCAGATCCAAACATGATGTAATCAACATGGAGCTCAACATCTCACCCAAACCCCCCACAAAGGTAACCACATTGCAAAACCTGTCCAATGCTGACATTGCGGCCATAAAAACAGGGATGGATGACTTTACTGCACCCATGCCAATGGGAAATAGCTGCATGACTGTCGTATCATACACATATGCACTGCACAAACATGTACATGAATGCATGGTACTACCCATAGCCAACAGAACACAGACACTGTCCTCCAAACACTGGAAGCCATTGTGATGGTCCCCTGCCATTACTAAAGTGTACAACAGAAGGAGGACACTGTTGCAGAAAATGGTGGTGTCCCACGACTGGTGAACCCCCTTATTAGCCTCAAACACAACTTGGGATCCCTCATGGAATTATCTATAGGCAGGTATGAGGGCAGATTTGCAGAAGACACTGATGACAATCCCAAAAGCCTTTGATAGTTATATCAATGACCTCCACAGCAATAACCACAAGTGCTGTGAGTTACTGTACAATGCTGATTCCTATCCTGACACAACAGATATTGGCCACAGTCCTGCCAACACAGTCAATGCCAGCTTTACCCCTCTCTCCCCCCAAGGGGACAATCACAATGGCAGATGAATGCCAGGCACCCAGCATTACTGCAGGCCAGATTAGACCTGCATTGTCCACTAGCAAGGATACAGCTTCCATGGGACCCCAACATATCCGTGGCTGTGTTCCACATAGATTCATAGATTCATAGATTCCTAGATTATTACTAGGCTAACTGCCCTCATGGACCATTTTAAGCCTAGCCAATTACCCCCCTGTGAGAATCAAACTCTGCACCTTGTGTTTCTAAGGTAAACACCTTAACATACAAGGAGACCTGGCATCACATCTGTATGCCCTGTTCAATCACATTCTCACCTCGGGCTTTGCCCACCCAAACTGGCACACTGCCGCAGTCATCGCTCTCCATAAAGGGGTAACATCTACAGACTCTTGGGATTATTGGACCCTTAGCCTGACAAGTCTACTATGTACATGTATGGCTGCATCATCAGGGACATGATTTACCAAGATATGGGTGATCTCCTAACTCTGGACCCCACACAGTTTGGCTTTATGAATGGCAGATCAGGCCTGCTGAACCTGGTTGACATCTTTAAGTGAGTCACCAGGGCTGTGTATGACAGTAAGGCACTGCATACAGCCTACCTCAATCTGGCCAAGACTTCTGATACTATTCCTCAGTCAGGGATTATTGGTAAACCCAACAAACTAGGCATTAACCCCTATATCAATGGGTGGTTTGAAAATTCATTCACAGAACACACAGTGTGAAAGTGGCAAACTCCAAGCAGACTGGCAAGCAGTCACAAGTGGGGTCCCACAGGGATCATTACTGGACAGTGTCCTGTTCAGCATCTACTTCTTAGGAGTCCAGCCCAGCACAGTGGAACTCTGGCTGACCAAGTTCACAGAGGACTGCAAGCTGGGAGCTATCATGAACTCCATAAGTGATGCAGACATTCTACAGAAAGACCTCACTGAGACCAATGAGTGGTGTGGAAACTATGGCCAGAAGCATAACACCCCAAAATGCATCATCATCCCATTTGGTAAAACACTCAGTTCCCAGTAAGTTCCACATCAATGGGAGCCCAATGAACACGGTAGTCATTATAAAAGACCTGGGGACACAGGTTGACAGCAACTTCTCCTTCAAGCACCACATTGCCAATATAGTCTGGAAGTCCTTCTATATGGCACATTGCATTACCAAGGGGTTTGCATCAATGAAGACAGGAGTAATGATCTCTGCCTACTATTCCCTCTCATTAGACCACTCCCCAGGTATTATGGCCCATTTGCCATGTACCTCACTAGACACCTGCTACAGCTGGAGAAGCTACAGAAGCACTTCACAAAGGGGTTCCTAGGCATTAAACACATATCCTACACAGACAGACTCAGAAGACCAAGCTATTCTCTGTGTCATATCACCTAATTAGCAGATATCTGTGCTTGACTTACAAAGCCATGTCTGACTCAGCTGGTTTAGAAATGCTACATATAAATCCGTCCACACCACACACTGTAGAGACCACTACCTCAGTACCACAATCACCACAAAATGCAGGTGGGACAGGTCCCTCACCAAGAGACTGCACATGCGCTGGAATACACCTCCCATACATGTCAGGCAGAGCACCTAGCTGACTTTGTTCCAGAGAAATCTTGATGAGTGGATGGGTAAAAGACAGTTCAACCGAAGGATCACTGCAGTGGCTATACTTTTACAGGCACTGGGATGTAACATTGTGTGGCACAATGGCAAATCCCTTCTGTGTGCTAGGCTTGTTAAGGCTCCTGGGCCATTACCTACTACACACTTGTGAACCTATAAAGGGAATGATATCAGCAGGACTGATATAGTAGTGCAGTGGGTGTTTAATCTATCAAAATACTTTGTCCTACAAACAGACAGACATACACACACTTGCCAGATGTGAGAGTAGAATCCCTAAATAACTAGTGATTTATATCATAGTGTTACACAGATACCATGCATGCTACAGAGCTTACAGGGCTGTGAGTTGGCCAAAGGTGCTGATATGGGGAATGACATCAGCAGGACTGATAAAGTAGGGCAGTGGGTGGGAAATGTATCAAAATACTTCTGATTACAAACATACATACCCACACACGCATTTGCCTGATACAAGAGTAAAACCCCTGGCAAACTAGTAATTTGCACTACTGTGTTAAGCATTTATCACACACACTACTAAGCTTACAAAGTTAACAGCTGGCCAAGGTTGCTGATAAGGGACTGACATAATCTGGACTGATAAGGTGGAGCACTGTGAAGTGCCGTGGGTGGGAATGGTATAAAACTGTTTCACCTATAAACAAACACACAACTCCCTCAGTCTTGCACACACAACTGTCACACACACACTTCTACATTTGCTGGGACTGATATTAGAATGCCTACCTAACTAGTTATTTGTACTATCATGTTATGCAGTTATCACACGCACCACAGAGCTTATGGAGCTGAGGCCTGATGGAAGGCACTTCTAAGATGGCTGATAGCTGCAGGACTACTAAAGTAGGGAAAATAGAGGTGTATTGGGCTTGAATAGACCCAAAAGCTTTTAGTTGTGAACACACACACACACACACACACACACACACACACACACACACACACACACACACACACACACACACTTTTACATTTTCCAGGGCAGAGATTAGAACTCCTATCTAACCAGTTATTTGTACTATAGTGTTATACAGATATCGTACATGCCACAGAGCTTATGAGGTTGGGTATACCAAAGGTGACTTGTGACTTCTATGGTGACAGACATCTTCAGGACTGCTAAGGTGGGGCAATGGAAAGTGCACTGGGTGGGGAAGGCCTATTCATTCCTAGATCCTACTGACATTTTCCTAAGTGTATAAGCATACCCAGTGTGTTTTTCTGTAGTACATGTGGGACTCCATTCCATTGATTGTTGTACTACAGTCCAGTGTTATGTGCTATGGCCTTACCTCTCAACCTGTTGGTGTAGGATATCTGGAGATAGCCTATCAAAATGTGGGGACAATGAGCCATACAATGATTCTGACAATGTCTTTCAGTAATGTATGAGTTGCAAGGGTTACAGGGCTGGTTTTAGCTGACAGCTGTCATATATGTCATTTGACACTGTCATGTACTGTTTCAGTACCTAGTGACACACCTCCTCAGATAATCACAGTGATTTACCAGACGAATACAGGATGGATGATGCACACACAAGGTTTATGGGCCAAATGCTATGCATTCTCACACTATCTAGCCTGTTGAGGGGTATGCCTACAAGCAACTGACTGCTGGTGCTATGGAAATGGTCCAGCACCTTGGTGATATATTACAATGGTGGAATCTCTGTGCATTTATGTTCTGCCCTGGTCTCATTTCCAGTCCACAGTTGGGTAATATAAGTCAGACAGAATCAAGGTGACAGGCATACTCCAGATAGAGTTGTAGGGGATAGGATATGTGTAGGGGGGGGTGTCCTGGGTAGATATGTTTGCCTATAGCTACCAGTACTTTGCACTGGGCTTTCCTCAATGGTTGACTGCACTTGGAGGGTCTTGCATGTGTCAGACTGTTTTACCAGCCTGGAGGTGTGTGTTTGTCACACATATATGTATGGCCCACCGCATTTTGCTTGGATGGCCACATGTTGGGGTCAGGATTTTGCAAAGGATGAGTGATCAGGGAGGGGTGTGTTACTCCTCATGGCTGTGGCCCAGAGTTCTGTGGGTGCAGACATGTCACCACCTTCCAGGGTTAGGCTTGCCTGTAGTGAGTGCATTCCCATGTTTAAACTCCTAGCCCTGCCTGTCGACTGTACAGAGTATCACAGAATGTCCACATCCATGACTCATATATCTTGTTGGTTACCCAGATAAGTGTGGTTTTCCAGAAAAAATGTTTTGCAAGTCACTCAGGGTTGAAGTCAGATATTACTGACAGTTGACATTGCAGTTTCAGACTTTGTACCCATTAGACATTCCATGCTACTACAATCATTCCTTCAACTTTATTACATTATTAGAGCAGTATTCCAAAGGTGCCCTCCTCTTTGGACCTTCTTCACCCCATTATTCATGGCTTTGGCCAGATTTCTAGCTCTCTGACACTGGCAGTTTTTCTCCTAGCAGTTAGCAACATGGCCTTTCTTTGCCTTTTTTAGACTGTGTTATATTGGTGTTATGAACCCCATGACACTCCCTGACAGAGCACTGTGGGTGAGGCATAGGCATTTGCCAGAGGCCTGTAGGCTAGGTGTGAAAGATGCAGGCCATCTGCAGCAAGGCTGTGTATTCTGATGTGCATATATTCCCTGGCTGCTGGCAGTAGACAACCCTGGGATGGTAAGTTGACTGTGGGTGTTTCTGACAATTGTTTTCTGTTTGTGTTGAGGCATCACTCTAGTTGATGGCTGGATGCTGCTTAAGGCTAGGGAAATGTTACTGCATTTCCATGGGACTATGGGGGAGGGACACATCTGTACACAATACACATTTGCAGAGACTTTGCTATTTGCTTAACATTTTGGTCTGATTTAGCATAGTGCTGTGCCCTATCTTTGAGACTACAGACATAACAGTATCAACAGCAGGTCAAATTGTTCTGGAATAAACATTTGTAGTTTCAGACTTCTTACCTTTCAAAGCCATATTGCCACTGCCAGGCCTGCTGTGATGTCACTGTGTAAATGTCTGTAGGTGGGGATTTCATGGATGTTGCCATGTGGGGGCCTTTCCCAGACATTTCTGCATGGTTTTCTATAGCTCATCTACTGGGTGAGGCTGAGGGTGGGTATGGGACTCCCACTTTGACATCCATGCATGTGACCTATGACTCCCCAGTTATTTGGCTCACCACATATACTGCAGTGGTATTTGTCAACTAGGGTGGTACAGCATGGTGTAGGTAGGCCACTACTGGGGATACACTTCCTGCTGTCACACAGAGCTTGCATGGTTGATCAATACCATAGATATGCTATCAGAACATTCCACTCCATTCATTTATTTTGTTAAGGAGACTGGCTTACCTTGTGCCTGAGGCTGTTGTGAGGATGGTGCTTGAGGGCTGGGGCTGACTATGCCGGATGCATGCAGTACACTGCCTATACATGGTAAGATATAGGTGGTGAGATGTTTGGCATCCATTTTACTGTGTGTGCGAGTCAGAGAGAGAGAGAGAGATCAGTCCCTGGATCCCTACAGTGTCAGCGTATGTGCTATGCATTGCCTCTTTGCCAAGGCCATGGCATACTGGGCATGCCTCCATCTGCCTACAGGGGCAGGCTCAGGATGTTCCTTCTCCGAGTCCCTCTGTGCCTGTGGAGGCCTTGGCAATGGTGGGGAGCTGTGTGGCCCTTCCTCATTTTGTTCCTGCTACAGATGTTTCCTCAGGAACATATTGTGTAGCATGATGCATACTATGACCATGTGTGCAGATGTAGCTGAAGAGTAGTGCAAAGCTCTAACAGATACGTCAAGGCAACAGAACCATCACTTGAGCATCCCAAACACATGCTCTATAATTATTCTGGTTTGTACGTGTGCCTCATTATTGCATTCTTGTGTGGGTATGTGTGCATTTCTGATGGGTGTCATCATCCACAGCTCCAGTGCGTAGCCAGCATCCCCCACTAAATGGCCATATGGGATCTCCCTCCTGGCAAACCACACATACAGCTGTGAGGAATGCTAGATGTTGGAGTTGTGATAGCTTCCAGGGCAGCCAGCACACACATTCATGATAATGCCCTGAGCATCGCACATGACCTGGCAGTTGATGGAGTGGAACCCCTTGCAGTTTATGTAGACCCTACCCCGGTCACCAGGTGGTGCTTTGATGTGGATGTGGATGCAGTCTATGGCACCCAGTACCTCCAGGTATTGTGCTACATGGTGGAGGAGACGCATATGTCTGGTCCTCTCCTCATGGTTGTTGGAGAACTACACCGGCATCCCATGATGCACTCAGTAGGTCTTTGGAAGGGACCTGTAGCTAGAACTGTTAAGGCTACACATACCTTGTTATCCACTGGTATGGGTTCCCTTCTGTTGGATCTAGCTCTAAGTTGAGGCCAGTATAGCTCAGTGATTTGCTGAAGTATGTCTCTGTCCACCCTGTAGCACTCTACTATCTCCAGATCATGTAGCCCTTGGTAGGTTACCTTGGGTCTGTACACTCTTCTCCTCCTCCTTGGTCTTTGTCAGTTGTCACCATTATCCTCCTTTCCACCCTCAGCCTCTAGCACATACTGATGGATCAAAGCAATGGCAGCCCCTAGCATTTTCCAAGTTAAAATTCCTCCACATGTGTACACCAATGGTGCAGAGTTTGTGGGAAAACCAGACTGTAAGGTGTTTCCATACTTTATGCTGTTGTGCTGCTGATGCTGCCTGTATGATTGGCTGACTATGATACATTCCAGGTGCCAGCTATATTACTCATGGCTTTACTTTGGCCACTGTGAGTGTTAGAGGCATTAGTGGTAATTTGTGCATGATTGCCTTTATTCTGCTGTTGCCCTTTTTGTAATTAATTTTTGCTTGCATCTCCTCCCATTTACAGCTATGCGGCCACCTGCCAGCTGTATTATATTTGCATGGCCCATTCTGAGTTGCAAGATTCCCATAGTAGTCATTTCTATGTCATTTCACCTTTACTTTGTGCTGTTGCCCTTTAATTTTATTTTGCATGTCCTCTCATCTTCAGCTCTGCAGCCACCTGCCAGCTGTATTATATTTGCATGGTCCATTCTGAGTTGCAAGTATCCCATAGTAGTGATTTCTACTTAATTTCTCCTTTATTGTATGGTGTTGCCCCTTATTTTTTTTTTACATGTCCTCTCATTGTTAGCTCTGCAGCCCCCTTCCTGCTGTATTATTGAGCACTTTCATTGGCCCATTGTGGGTTGCAGACCCCCATATTTCTGATTTGTACAGCATTTCCCTTGTTCTGCTACTTCCATTGCCTTTTGATATTTCCTGCCTCTTTGTGCCTGTGTGCTGTGTAAACATCATGAAATGGCCCTCTCCTGGGCATGAGCACACTCCTCATTTCATGGAAAAAGAGTAAACAGCCACAGACACGCCCCCTCGCTTAGTTGTGCTTAGCTAAGCTGAAACCAGCCAACAGACATCCAATGTGATTACACCAAACATGACACACCCCCTTTTCATGTTTCTTGCTATTCCTGCCTACACTATCGTGTTAGAGCACCTATACAGTTAGGTGCAGTCTGACACTTAGAAAATTTCCTGATTAAGTTGTGATTCAATATAAGTCCCGTCATTAACATACCCCACTGTCTCCAGCACTAGTTACTGCACTAAGCATGAGCCTTCCCCATTAGCAACCACTGTTTACTGGCGATGTTTACTTTCTGCATGCCATTGACTATAATGGCAAAATGTAGAAAGTTGTGAATATTACTTCTCCCCCCATTTCTACATATTCTCCCCCCTCCCACTAGCATACCACTTCCCCTGCCCTAAATGGCTGAGTTCGGCTAACAGAAATAAAAGTTTATTTATTTTTTTAATGGTTTTGCATACCAATGGCCATATATTTAGCCATTGGCATGCATGACCTCAATAATACATGCTATCTGGAGTGCTGACATGCCTCCATTGTGTAGATTGCAGAAATGTATTTGGTTAGTAACCGAATACATTTCTGCAAGTTACACTGTTCCAGCATGGAGACATGTTGCTTTTCTGGATCGCTAATCCAGCACATTTGCATGGTTTTCACCAGCAAATGAGCTGATTAGCATACAGCATGGCTATCTGTGCTGGAACAGTGCAGGTCCGCTCATGCCCGTTAAAATGGCACGTACCTGGATTGCAAGGTGTCCATTTTCCATGCAGGAGCAGTTACACTGTTCCTCCATGGAAAATAAAGCATCATGAATCCTGAGGACAGATTTTGCAAATTATGGCACTCAAAATGACAGACTGATCTACATATAAAATAGGCACACCTCTCATAATTTGGCAGAACAATCCTTATTTTCCCTGATATTTTTGCCCTGTTTTTTGTACAAACACACACACACACACACACACACACACATATATATATATATATATATATATATATATATATATATATATATATATATATATATATATATATATATATATATATATATATATATATATATATATATATATATATATATATATATATATATATATATATATATATATATAACATATATATATATATATATATATATATATATATATATATATATATATATATATTTGTATATATGTATTTTTATAAATAATGCCAGGCATTACAGTTTCATGTTTTTTATTGTTCACAAAATCTATATTAATATAAAACCTGTTGTTTTATTACCTCTTTAAGTGAATTAGAGTAACATTTAACAATTCCCAATAATGTTGGGCCATTACCTCCATTCTTTTTGGATTTGTCCAGAATTGTTGAGCAAGGAAGTTCAGTGGTATAAAAAAGGTCATGCTGCATCATGCCAATGCTAAATTTAAATACAGAGTTTCAAGGTGTACAAGGTGTGAGTGATGCTAAGAGTAGCAACAACAGCAATGCCAGAGCAGCATGTATGAGTAGTTACTGTGGGAGCCAATGCCCACATTGATGTATGCCACAATCATGTCGTAACCTTACCTTACCGTTGTGGCACATTGTTGCAGAATGATTAGAGGAGTTCCTACACTTCAGTGAGAACAACTATTGCTTATAATGGTTGAAACTATGGGAGTTCAGATAGTTGCTTAGGAGGACAATGTAAAATGGTTTGTGTTTTAGACATTAAATGTAGAAATCAGAATTTCAGGTACATCAAAAGCATTAGAGAAATGGATGGATTTATGAAGATTAAAATACGCAAATGAAATAAGAGAAATATATCATAACTGATTTATGGTCAAGAATAGACTCTGCATAAGTAGTTACTGTCCATTATGAGACCATAATACAGTAAACTTTAAGCTAGCAATCACCAATAAAAATAGCTGTAATAAATAGAATACCTGCATGTTTTATCCAACATAAATAATAGTTCCTTAAGATAATGAAATACTCATGTTATTAATCATTATACGATTACAGGGAAGTAGAGAAGTATAATTATATAGGATACTTTAGAACCATATTTATACTGCAGAACTTTGCACTGGTGTAGAAACAAAATTAAAGAATGGGACAATGATGTGACATATTCTGAAGGTCTTAGATAAAGCAAAATTAAAAGTGCAAAAATGAGAAACATATACATGCAATTAAACGGTTAAAGCTTTAAACTTAAAATACAAAAAATACTTAACCGTAATATTGTGTTTCCTCTAGAAGTAAAAACTATGTATGTATTCCATTACTGCTAGATGCTTACATAAGGTAGTAACACAGATAAAATTGATACCAAAAAAGAATTAAATAATGGATATAATGAACTTAAAAATAATTAAACAATGAAAGATACTAAGGATATTTTGAAGGAATTTAGAATATATTATTAAAATATTAACAATGAAGACGAAAAGGAAATAAATGAAAATAAATTGAAGGATTTTAAGAAATATAATATAAATGATCAGCAATGACAATAATACTGAACTAGTTTAAAAGAAATAAAAATTACAGAAATAAATAAAAAGCTAAGGCGATAAAGCACTTAGAAATGATGGTATAATTATTTAAGTTATTACTGCAAAAGATCTTAAATTTTTGAAAGAAATCATGACAGGTGTACAACAAAGAGGACTTCTTCTACCATCACGAAAACATACTTTAATAATACTGGTGCTAATAGCTGATGGAGGAAAAAAAACAGTAGCAGATGTTCCTACAGATCAGTACCATTATTCAGTAATGATTAGAAATTATTCATGTCTATATTATCAGAAAGAATAGAAACAATGCTATTAATTTCAAATAATTAAGATCAGACAAGATTTTCATTTAAAAGACAAGCACTGGACATTAAAATAAAAATAGTAACCCTTATAGATTATTCATAAAACAATGATAAAGATATAGTGGTCATAAGTGTAGCTATAAAAAAAGGAAAATCCTACTGTTTGTCATTGACCAGCTGACTGACACTCAAAACATCAAACCTGAAAAATTGTATATTGCTGACATGCTGTCCTTCTTCTTCTGGCTTTTCCCGGTTAGGGGTCACCACAGCAGATCACCTGCCCGCTCTTGATTGGCAGTGGAGTTTTACAGTGTCAAGTTGCCAGCCCGATGTCCAACTTTCCACTGAAGGCACACACATGCACACACTCACACCTAAGGTCAATTTAGAGTATCCAATCCACCTACAGCATGTCTTTGGGATGTGTGAGGAAACTGAAGCACCCAGGGAAAACCCACGCGCCCACAGGGAGGACATGCAGACTCCGCACAGAAGGCATCCCAGCTGAGGATCGAACTGGAAAGCCTCTTGCTGTGAGGCAGCAACGCTAACTGCTGCACCACAGTGGCCACCCACTGAAATGCTGTCCTGGTATATAGATTTAGTGAAGAGAGAAAGGGTACTTCTCCTGTCTCTTTTCAGTCATGTGTGAGTTTGTACAGTCTCAGAACTGAATTATATGTTATTGCATTTTGCTAGTCTTTGCAGTACAGCAGGGATTGGGAATTTGCCCTTCCACCACTGTAGTGTGATATATGATTAGGTATATATAAATTACAGGGTTGTGATGGGTACAGGAAAAGCTGTGCAATTATTTGTTTATTTTGTTTCTTTTTTGGATAGGGTGAATTTTGATGTTTGTTTCAATGATTGTGTGGTTGAACTAGACATATACTGAGATACACACACACACACACACACACACACACACACACACACACACACACACACACACACATTTTAGAAAAATGGTGGAAGGTGAGATCTATACCTTTCCTATTTGACATATTTCTTATATATTATTACATAAAGTGCTGAAAATGTTGCTTGAACCAAGAAGCAAATATCAGCTTTCATACAAATTCCTGGAAATGACCATATGTTACCATACATTTCTGTCCTCTACTGTAAAATTAACCATTGTATAGAATAGCCATGTCATACTGGTGCACATTGATATACAGTTTGTCACTTTTTTATACAGTCAAACTTTATTGCACAAAACACATTCGCATATCTTCATGCATGGTGGACTTTATCACCAGCAGTGGCTGGCCCGTTTTCTTTTATATTCTTAGCTGCACTCCATCTTATTTTTTCCATCAGACAGAACTGGTGTTTATACTTGACAATTTAAGTTAACTCCATATGGTATATTAAATTCCTGTGCAGTCCTCATGCATGATGCACCAAACCTCATCAGCGCTCAGTTGCTTCATTTCCTACTCTATTCCTATTCCCCATGGCATCCCTTTGGTTTCACCCTCTCCTTTTCCTGTTATGATTTTCACACTTGTAGTATTCTTTTACCATTTTCTATTGCCTTTTAATTTTTCCCTTCCTCCTTTTTCTCACTCTAGTCAGTTTCTGCCACCTCCTCTCTATGAGCAGTAAACTCTTGTATAATTCTTGCTCCCATATTGTTTTTCTCCCCTTCCAGTTTTTAGTGATGACTGTTTTATCTTCAGTACTCGGCAGCCTGATAATATTCATTTCACTTTCTTTCCAGATGTTGTCCTGTTTCTTCATGCCCTGTATACAGAATTCCCATGTATGCTCGGCTTCCTTTTAAAATGTCTCTCCAAATTATCAGTTTCTGCTTTCAGATTTCTTGTGGCCACCCACAATCCCAGTACATTTGCATCATTCCTGTTTTTTTTGCTTCCGTCATCTTCAGCGCCTGCTATCCTCCTTTATGCTTTCCTTTATGAAACTCATAGGGGTTAGATTCCATCTATGCAGTATTTCCTGACATTGATCTCTTCCTCTGTGAGCTATCTGCATGGACATCATTGTCTGAATGTCATCTGTCAGTATCCTGCAACTCCCTTTCATCTTTCCTCCCTTCCCCAATTCTTTTTCATTCACTCTTCTTTATCTTTGTCTCTTCTACTCATTAATATTTCATAGTCCTTTCTGGCTCTTACCTTCCCTAATCTCTTTCATTTCCTCCTGGGTGCCATTGTCTCTCATTTTGCTCTCCTTTCCTCCGTGTTTCTTTCTCCTGTTTCCCTCTGTATTCTTTTTCAAAGTCTCTGGTGTTCTGCATTATCATTTCCATTGTTTATATTTTTCCCTATAATATGTTTATTTGCATACCAAGTATGCTTCTTGAAATATTCACTTCTGCTCCAGGTTTCTTCATTTTTCCTACCTATCTTAACTTCCCAGCCCCCTGTTTCCCATAGTTTTTGAGCGTCCTTTAGTACTTCTACGTGTCTCTCTCTCTCTCTCCTGTACTCTTTTTTTTAATCTCTTCCATAACTGTTTGCATACTGTGAATGATGTTACATATCAGTGCATATATTAGGATATATGGAAGCCTATCACCTAGCCTGTCTTTTCCTGTCTATTCTCGCTGTTGCCCATCACACTCTTTTTCCCCTTACCTTTATTGACCTAGTCCTCACTGATTTTTTGCATTTGCTGTAGCATTTGTTCCCTAAGGTCTACGGGTATGTTATAGATTAGGTGCAGGATTATTGGATTATTGGTAGCATAATCATTCTTTTTGCATGGATTTTCAAAAGCAGTATGTAAGTGCCCCCCCCCCCCCGAGACTATTCATTACCTTTTTTCCAACTTCCTCAAGGTTTTTCAAGATCACCTGTCGCACTATGTTCCCAACATAGAGTCCTAGGTACTTGTGTAACTCTGCCTCATTTATCTCACCTATTCCACCATTCCCTTCCCTTTTCTTAATCTTATTAACACTCTCTTTTTGTTGTTGCACCAGAGTCCTGCCATGTTAGTAAACTTTTCATATTTTTTTTTATAGTTCCCATAGCTGCAGCCACATCCTTAGATATTAACATGCAGTCATCTGCATATAACACAAACTGAGATTTTATCCCCTCCATTTATTTAACTTGTGTCTGACTTCTTCTGCCAAATCCTCAATTATAGGAGTGAACAGGCTGGGGGAAGTGAGATAGGGAGCGCCCCTATGTGTTCCACCTCTCTATCCTTGCCTCTTCAGATACCCATCCATTTATAAGCATTTCACTTTCTCAGTCGTGGTTTACAGGCTGTATTCAGTGCATGACATTTTTTCCTACCTGCCTTTTCTGCAGTGTCTCCACATGAATTCTCATCTCACCATATTGAAGGCCTTCCACAAGTGAAATAGACCAAATTTGCCATTTCCTTCTATCTTCTTTTCCTCCCTGTGCATAAATTACAGCTAGCTCCACCATTTTGTTCTGCCTTCCTTCCCTTCATGAAGCCATTTTGACCTGCTTGTATTATTTTTGGCAGTACTTTATCCAGTCATCCTTCAATACTTTTGCCAAAATTTTGATAACTACATTAATCAAAAAGACAGTCCTATAATTTCACACTTTCTCCTTTTCTCCTACACCTTAGGTATAATGTTTATTCCAGCCATCCTCATAGTTTTGCATATTTTGCACAAGTCCTGTTCTTCTTTTGCATTTCTTCTCTAGGGCCTTCCATATTTCTTCCTATCCCTATTTGAAGAACTCTAGGGGGAATCCATCAGGCTCTCCAGATTTCCTCTCCTTCATCTTGTACAAAGATTTCCCTATCTCATCCCTTATCACCTATGCATTCACTTTGGCTCCTTCTTCATTATCTGGTATAAATGCCTCTATGCCCCTCTTTTGTCATTTCCATTCTGAGACTTCTGTCCTGTTGTTTGCAAATCCCATTATGGTATATTCATAGGTTTATAGGTGTGTACTAGGCTAATGGCCCTGAAGGCTTTACAAGCCTAGCCCGTAGAAGTGCCCTGGCATCATGCTGCCTGATGTTAGTTCCCAGTGCCTCTATCAAGTAGATCCACTGGAGTGATCCCTGGGGTGAACTTTCTATTACCGATTCACTCATCCAGATTGCTCTTGAAGAGGGAAAGCGAGGTGCTCTGCTTGGCATATATGGGAAGTCTATTCCAGAGCATGGGAAGTCTCTGAGTGAGGAACTTGTCCCTCCAGCATATTCTGTTGATTGGGGTAATGAGGTTGAGGTCTCTGGAGCATGTGGTGCGGAGGGATTGGAATTTCCTTAGATGTAGCATTTCTAACACAGCTGGGTCAGACATGGCTTTGTAAGTCAAGCAAAGATCACATCTAAGCAGGCGATATGAGACAGATAATAGCTGGAGTCTTTTGAGTCTGTTCATGTAGGACATATGTTTAATGCCTACGATCCTCTTCTTGAGGTACTTCTGTGGCCTCTCCAGTTGTTGCAAGTGTCTAGTGAGGTACATGCCACATGGGGCATTATACTCAATGATTAGTCTAATGAAGGAAGAGTAGAGGGAGAGGGACAATGACCTCTTTCTTCCTGGATGCAAAATCCTTGGTAATGAGATGTGCCACATAGAAGGACTTTCTGACCACAGTGGCAATGTGGTGGTCAAAGGAGAGGTTTCTGTCAACCTGCATCCCGAGATCTCTTATAATGCTTTCAGTGTTCAGTGGGCTTCCATCATTGTGGTAATTAGTGGGAACTGAGTTTTTACCAAAGGGGATGACGACACAATTTTGGCATTAAGCTTAAGGCCATGGTTTTGACACCAGTCATTGGTCTCAGTGAGGCCTTTCTGTAGGATGTCTGCATCACTTGGGGAGTTAATAATGGCTCCCAGCTTGCAGTTGTCTGCGAACTTAGTCAGCCAGAGTCCCTTTGTGTTGGCCTGGACTTCTGAGAAGTAGATGCCAAACAGGAGAGGACCCAGGACTAATCCCTGTGGGACACCACTCGTGACTGGTCAGCAGTCTGACTTGGAGTCTACTACTTTCTCACTGTGGGTTCTATCTGTGAGCCAGTTTGCAACCCACCTAGAGATACAGGGGTTGATGCAATATCTGTTGGCCGAATATAGGAGGTACTAAGGGTTTGATGAATTAAGAGAATGAGAGGGAGAGAAGGTTGGATGATGTGGGGATAGAGAATCATGAAGTGCAGTGGATTAGCAAGGAGAAAGTAAGGATAGCTATGAATAGCTATGAAGAGGATGAAGAATGGAAAGGCTGCTGGTCCAGATGACATACCTGTGGAAGCATGGAAGTGTTTAGGTGAAATGGCAGTGGAGTTTCTAACCAGATTTTTTAATGAAATCTTGGAAAGTGAGAGGATGCCTGAGGAATGGAGAAAATGTGTTTTGGTACCGATTTTTAAGAATAAGGGTGATGTGCAGAGCTGTAGTAACTACAGAGGGATTAAATTGATCAGTCACAGCACGAAGTTATGGGAAAGAGTAGTGGAAGCTAGGTTAAGAAGGGACGTGATGATTAGTGATCAGCAGTATGGCTTCATGCCGGGAAAGATGACTGCAGATGCAATGTTTGCTCTCAGAGTGTTGATGGAGAAGTACAGAGAAGGTCAGAAGGAGTTGCATTGTGTTTTTGTAGACTTAGAGAAAGCATATGACAGGGTGCCTAGAGAGGAGTTGTGGTATTTTATGAGGAAGTCAGGAGTGTCAGAGAAGTATGTAAGAGTGGTACAGGATATGTACGAGGGTAGTGTGACAGCAGTGAGGTCTGCGGTGGGAGTGATGGATGTGTTTAAGGTGGAGGTGGGATTACATCAAGGATCAGCTCTGAGCCCTTTCTTATTTGCAATGGTGATTGACAGGTTGACAGACAAGATCAGACAAGAGTCCCCGTGGACTATGATGTTTGTAGATGACATTGTGATCTGTAGTGAGAGTAGGGAACAGGTGGAGGAGACCCTGGAGAGATGGAGATATGCTCTAGAGAGAAGAGGAATGAAGGTCAGCAGGACTAAGACAGAATATATGTGTGTGAATGAGAGGGAGGATAGAGGAATGGTGAGGATGCAAGGAGTAGAGGTGGTGAAGGTGGATGAGTTTAAATACTTGGGATCAATAGTTCAGAGTAATGGTGAGTGTGGAAGAGAGGTGAAGAAAAGAGTACAGGCAGGATGAAGTAGGTGGAGAAGTGTGTCAGGAGTGATTTGTGACAGATGAATACCAGTAAGAGTGAAAGAGAAGGTCTACAAAAGGGTAGTGAGACCAGCTATGTTATATGGGTTGGAGACAGTGGCACTGACAAAAAGGCAGGGGTTAGAGCTGAATGTGGCAGAGTTAAACATGTTAAGATTTCCACTGGGTGTGACGAGGGTGGACAGGATTAGGAATAAGTATATTAGAGGGTCATCCCAGGTTGGAAGATTTGGAGACAAAGCCAAAGAGGCAAGATTACGTTGGTTAGGACATGTGCTGAGGAGAGATGTTGAGTATATTGGGAAAAAGATGCTAAGTATGAAGCTACCAGGTAACAGAAAAAGAGGAAGGCCTAAGATAAGGTTTATGGATGTGGTGAGAGAGGACATGCAGGTGGTTGGTGTGACAAAGCATGATGCAGAGGACAGGAAGAAATGGAAACAGATGATCCGCTGTGCTGACCCCTAATGGGAACAACCGAAAGAAGATGATGATGATGATGATTGTGCAGTAACTCAGAGCAAATATAGGTATTGCCATGGAGGTTCTTGATATAACTAAAGAAGGCTTTCTGATTGTTTTTAGTGTCTGCTGCAATTCTGCCTTCATAGCTGGCTTTAGAGGACTTGATGAGGGATCTCATCTTTTTGTTGAGGCTAATAAGGGAGTTTTTCCAGTCTTGGGACTTCATCTTTTTCTGCAACAGTTTCTTCCTTCTGTTGTAGAGTTTATTAATGGCAGGGAACCACCAAATTGACTTCCTTTTTTTTGGAGGACAGCATCTTGGTTCTGTTGGGTATGGCTAGTTCCATGCATTTATGTACATGTTTGTACAGCGCATTGGTGTATGATTCACCTATCATGCAGCTATTTTCCATTAGTATGGGTGCCTTGAAGTTAGCCACCTCTGTTTTTAGGAGCCCAAAGTCAGCTTTGGAGAAGTTTTTCAAGGTGGTTACCTTTGCGGGGGGATGTGGATGAGATGTGGATTTCCATGGTGGTTAGTTTATGATCAGATCTGACCATGGAGTGATTGACTACTGGTGTAGAGCAATGGTCACCCATGTTAGTAATAACCATGGCAAGGATGTTGCTTCCTCTAGTGGGGGTCAGACTGAGCTAGCCCAGGGCACTGGAACTGATGAATTCAAGGAAGCGTTGGGCCAGTGTATTGGTGCTTGAGTGGTTCTTTCAGTTGATGGAGGAGTAGTTGAAGTCTCCTAGTATGAGAGTGTTGGGTTGGACCTTGATAGATTTCAGGGTGCTTAGGAACATGGAATGAGAGTCTAGGGACATGGTTGGGGACCTGTAGCAGGCTATGACCTGGATTGTCATCTCACCCAATGTTAGCTGTACCTGAAGTATCTCAGATGTGTTATGCTGGGCTACTAGTCTGGAGGTGTGCATATCCTTTATGAATATGGAGACACCACCACCTTTGGAGCTATGGTCCATGTTTTGGGGCCGAAAGGTGTGGAATGTGTTATAGCCTGGTAGCGCAGGGGTGCTTTCTGCTGCTTTAAACCAGGTCTCCGTTACAGCACAAATGTCAATGTTCTCTATTTTGAGGAGTGCTTCAAGTGAGTGCATCTTGAGATTGAGACTTCTAGCACTGAGCAGCATGTTGACTCTTTCCCTGATTAGACCATCCTCTTTTAAATATTCTCCATCTCCTCTCTTTATCCTCTGTGCCTTTCTGTCCCTCTCTCTTTCTCTCTGTCAGTTTCTTCTTGTGTTTCTTGTCTAGCTCTTTCTCTCAGGCCTCCCCCACTATCCACCTGTAGTCTCTCCAGTATTATTGTTGAATTTCTTGATCCATAATAATTTTGATGTCACCTTCCATTCTTATTGCATTTCTTCTGAACTGAAATGCTTCCCTTCTACTTTCATTTCATCCAGATTCTTTTTACCATTATTATCTTTCTCTCCAGTTCATCAGTTACCCTTTCTTCTTTCCTTCTGTGTTCATCAGTTTTCCTCTGACACTAGCATTCTTCCAGTGTGCCCGTGTCTTTCATATTGCCCTGTATTGACTCCTTTACTAGTCCCTACATTGTTTCTTTGTCCTCTGTCTCCTTCCATTTATTGTTATCCAACTTCCACACCCCTCTCATTATTTTCTGTTTCTACACACTTACCTTAAGTCTCAGTGCTGTATGATCTGGTATGTATCTATCCTATATTTGGATCTTTCTTCCCTAAGAACCTGTCTGACCTATTTCCTTATATCAACATATTTCTTGTGAAAGTGTGTGACCTCTAATTTGGACACCTTTCCCTCTATATATATACAGTCGTCCTTCCTTTTTCATTCCTTGGGCTCTTTTTTTGGTATATTCCCTCCTTCCATTGAACCTGTCTTTTTTCAGTTCCATGGTGCCATTGTATTTGCTCCATTTTATTTCTATTCTGTCTCTTTTGATCTGTGCCAAGTTATTAAAAATGTTCTTGTAGAATCCTTCTTCAGCCATGTTTGGTGCAGATATGTTTCCTGTTGTTCAGCATGTACCTTCCACTCTTCTGTGCCAGACAATCCATCTACCTATCCCAGATTTTAACACTTTATTTATGGTCGTCTGAAGTCCTCAACAAAATACATTTGCTACTCCACTCTTTTCCCCCCTCCATTTATGTCCATTTCTCCTTTTGGATAGTCATAACAAAACATTGTATACACATCCCTGATCTTTAATCCTTCTTATTATATTAGAACAATGTCTTGTCCCATCCTGTTTAACTTTTCCTGTATTCTACTTCTTCTGGTAGGATTTGATGAACTCCAATGATCCATATAATTAACTGTTAACATTTTTGTTTTTGCCTATCCCTTCCTGCTATCCTAGTTGCTACAATCCAGCATTGTCTTTTCTCCAGGCTTCAAACTGAGCATTGTGTTATTTTGCAGCTGCCTATTTTTCCTTCTCATCCCTGGACTCTGGATCCCTAATGTTTATCTCTTGTGTATGCAAAAGCATGCACTGGACATGGGCCTTTTAGGACTTTCTTTTGTTCCCTTCCAGTGTCTCCCAGACTAATACATTGCATGTCACTTTTTTTTATATTACAGTGTTCAAATTCATTGGCTTCCCTTCCCCATTGCTGCACACCAGTCTGATGCATCAGCTTCATTTTTATGATAGCCCAACATTTTTCTAATAGCTCTTTACCATGTTGATTATATACCATTGTTTCTTTATTTCACATTTGTCTCTGGATTGTTGTATACTTTTCCCTTGTTTCCACCATAAATTCATTTTTATGGCTCTCAGCTGTTACATCAACAAATATTACTTATTTTTATTTCTAAGACTTACCCCTGGATTTACTAATCTTCTGCGTAAGACTAGATTAGACTTACATGGAAGCACCAGTGTAAGAGTATGAGGGCAGCAAGCCATGCATATTAATGAGGGCATGCTGCCTCAACTCTAAAACTTACATGGAGCATGGACGAGTGTAGGGGGCATGTTGCACTGCCGAGCAGTCCAAAAATCCACACCCCTGCAATGAAGAAATGCCGCAATTTCGAGTTACATGAGCGAGTCCGCTCACATGTGTACAATGTAACACTACACTCCCCAATATGTTAAACAACTGACAAAATTAAAAATAAAAAAGAATTATATATTTTTTTCTTCCGATATAGCTGCCCGTATTTGCGCGGGTTTGTGCGAGTTTGCCCATTGCTTAGCTACAGTTAGCAGCTTAGACACCAGAAGAGGATAATAAGAAAAATATATGCCAATTAAGCAAAATAGCGATAGCGTAGTGGTTAGAGCCTTCGCACAAAGAGGAGGCATTCCCGGTTTGAGTCCCACTACTGCACATTCCATCTTATGTGGGAAATCTGTATACAAAAATATTTCCTGACATTTTTTATGTATAAGTTTTGTAAAAAGCATTGAAATGTTAAATGTAGTAGTGAACGAATTATATATATATGAAAGTGAAATGGTTATGCATTCTGAAGCATGAGTACCCTATTTTAAGCAATATAAAGCACTGCTAAGCACATTTTACCATTATTGAGCATATTTAAATACAGTTGTGTGTAGCTGCGCACCACGCTAACTAGTGCAACCACAACATATTTGCGCATAGCTGCGCACCGCGCTAACCAGCACAACGTCAAGCAATGTCGGGCAATGTCGAGCAACATCGAGCAACATTGAGTAACGTCGGGCAAAGTTGAGCAAAGTTGGTTAAACACGCTCACACCTCCTTTACTGTACCTTAACCAGTCAGGTCCGGCCAGCAGGAAAATAAAAAGCAGTGACAGGGCTCGAACTCAGAATACTGTGCACTATAGTCACAGTACTTAACCACTAAGCCATGACAGCATTTTACAAACATGCATTTTCAACAGACACATATCTATCAAAGGAATTTTAAACATTGCCAACATCAGCTAAGCAGGCGTGCCTACAGCTGAGTTTTGCCAAAACTGGCCAATCACAAATAAGTGCAAGAAATGAGGCATATTTAAGCTCCGCGGGTGGGAATTCTTGCTATAACTGGTTGTAGCTTCCTTCTGCAGTCAGCATGGCTGGTGTTGGTGAAGGCACTCGATTTAGAGCGCAACACTGGGGCATCCAGGAGTCCAAAGTAATGGTTTGGCTCCTTGTCCACAATCATGAGGAAAGACTCCTCTGGGGCCAGTACCAGGGTACCCAATATAAAACGGAGGCCTGGAACAGTTCTGCCTGTGATCTCACCAGTGCCACTGGTGTTCCTTGGACTGGTGAGCAGGTCAGGCACCATTATTCTGACCTGAAGTGATGTAGGGAGGATCAACTGGATCAGTGGATCCAGGAATCCTGTACAATGCCTAATGCCCCAGTACTGAGTAAGTAGCCATTGTATTAAGTAGCTAAGAATTGCTATGCTTGTCTGTACTATGGATAGGTATGTCTCAATATCACTGCATTTACTTCACAGCTGCAGGTGTCCAGGCTATGAACCAGCAAGCCCATGAAGATAGGCTGCAAAGGCTGCATCATGAGGCAGGTTAGTAATTATTCTGCATGTACTGTTATATAAAATAAATGAGAGAGCCTTCAAAAAGTCTTTTAACCCAATAAATAAATGTGTAATAATCCTTTAATAAATGTATGATTCATGGAGTGTGTCTGTGTCATTTTCTTTGATATGTTGTTGTACTGTTGCATTCTACAAATAGTAGTGTTGTATTAAGCAGTGTCAACCCACACTTGGGTAGGCCCATATAACGTGGATGAAGGGAGTGCCAGTATCTTGCCTGCATACATACAGCCCTCAACTGTTGGTTCATGGCCAGCATGTACAGGTTAATCTGGCACATGAGTAGCTTGGTAATGTGTTCCCCAGAAATGTCAGTGTGCTGCCAGAAATGTAGGGAGCTGTTAACATATAACTGATACTTTCACCTGAACATATCTAGATAATTATATGAAAGTAGATCTGTCAGTGTACCATCTTAGCAGTAGTGTGTGTGAGCAACTCTCAAAATATGTTGCTGTAACATCTGCATCTTGGACAGTTTGTATGTAAGATACAGCTCATGTATATAATGATCTAGCAAAATCCAATTGCACAATATAAGGATATTGGGTAGTGTAATAATACATGTAAGGGACATATAACTGCAGTTAATAGGAATGTAGTGACAATTAGAAGGATATATAAGTTGTTAATTAAGCTAACTATTCCCACCCTACTGTATGTGCATAAAACATGCAATTCCACACCTTAATCAGTATGTCTAATCTCAAAAGATTTGTTGGGACATATGTCCTATTGGTTTATAAATATTTGCATTTATTTCTATGCATGTGCCCTGTTAAAATACCACAACATTGGTAGCCTGTTACCATAAATTCAACCTGCATGCTATTGTAATGCTCACTAATGTTCTATATATGCATGTGTTATGCTTGCTTTTCAACTGTTGAAAATCTGGTGTGTTGGTTTAATGGGAATACTTCTGCATGCTGTTATAACTAATTGGGAATGCTGTTGACTGTTACTAACCCATATCTTTATTAAACTCACCAAAACATAGTTCGTATGGGAAGGTCGGTCCCAGCGGACCCACCTGTCCCACCTCAGCTGGCTATGGCACCTGTCACCAGCAGAACTCATGCCCAGCCTGGGACCTTCTCCTCCATTGGCCCTGTGCCACTGTTGGGTGGAAGCACTGCAGGGGATGGGGCTTAGCCCCCCTGTGTAAGCGTGGGCAGAGGGGCACCTATCACTCTTCGAACAGTCCAGGCTGTGGTGCGTAGAGAGATTGAACATTCTGTTGCAGAACCTCTACGCCAGCTTGAGGCCCGAGTGGCACAACTCTCGGGTCAGCCTACCCCTCCTACACAGTCCCCAGCACAGCCACCCTCTGGGCTGTGAAGGTGCAGTGGTGACTGCCCATGGGTGGGGACCTCAGTTCCACTGTTTCCATCTGGGGCCTCATGGGCTTGAGATTTCCAAACATCTCTCCCTGTCAAAGGTGTTCACCCACCACATATGTCATATACTGCCCCTGTATGCATCTTGTTTGTCTTGTCTGTTTACTTCCCCAACCTACCTCCCCAAATATACCTACTTCCCCTACCCCACATTCCACTCTCACCTAAAAAAAAGGGCAATCTGCTCCCAAAAAAAAAAAAAATTACACCCCATACATAGCTGCCCATTTTGCACACATGTCCAGTGGACACATGAAATGTTATTTAATTGGCATTACAACATACTTTATTGTCTTCACTCCTCTCTCAGGGGTTGAAGGGTTTGTATCTACCTCCAAATTTATTGCATATGCACAGCTGTTGCTGTTGAAGAAATGGGCAGCTATGGACCTTCCCTACACCAGTCCTGCACATCCCAAGTTATTTTCCATACTGTCTTTCCCTCTTTGTGTCTCTTTTTCACTACTTTCCTATCTCCCCATTTTTCTTTTCTTTCAAAGAAATTAACGCAGGGGTGAGCGGGAGTAAGCACTATTAAGCAGTAGTGAGTGGGTTTGCACAGGATTGCACTTGTTTGTGCTTGGCTAAGCAATGCGCAGCATTGCGGAAATCCACACAAACCCACTTACAACTGCTTAAAAGTGCCTTAGTCACTCTGTATGTGAGGGCCCTTGTTCTGCTCAGGAGCAAAATAAAACACCCCTGCAAGCCTTGAACTCCGGACCTTGCACACACTACACAACTTGAAGTACCACTAAGCTACGGTAGGTATACATCAAGTTGGTGCTTAACTCATTACATCCGAGTGATGCCTCCAGGTGCATCTGCAGTTACCTCCTACTGCTCCTCTAGGCGTCAAATATTACTTGTTCATACTTGCATTAATAATTCCAAAACCATGCTTCAAACAAGGTATCAGAATATTTTTTCTTGAAGTATACATGATGGCAAACACAATTGTATTGATATTGACCTCTGTCAATGAGTATTTGTTAGAATTGTAAAGTGATAACTTCATTTTTAAAGGCACAGGCCACACCCACTAGGAGTTAAAGGTACACACTCAAAAGAGTTGTACTGGAGGGAATGAGTTAAATAATTATATCATGCATCAGAATGAGTGAATGTAAAGGAAAATTAGGAATACCATACCACACAACTTGTTCTGTGGATGTTGACCAACAGTTGTTGTGGGATTACATTACATGACTGTGATAAGAGAAGCAGCCATTCTAGCAGGAAATAATGTTACACCATCACTTTACAACCCCACGTATCACAGCAGGTCAAACACTGGCATATCTGCTTAGGGCAGAGGCCATACCTCCGAACTGTCCCTAATTTTCATGGATTTTGACACAAATTCTAGCTCTGTCCCTCTGAATCCCTCCTAAAACTACTGACTTTGGCCAGAAAGTTGGTGAATTACACTTAATGAATAATGACAATAATTAAGAGTTAGACCCTTCTTTTACTTCAGAAAAGGTGTATTAATTCATATGCTCTGATTCTCTCAATGTTTCAACTTAATGGCACTAATATTTTAAAGGTGTCCCTGATTGTCCCTGAATTTTTCTTGACTTTTCCCTTAGTCTGTTCAAATATGTACCTGATTGGTTGAGAGGTCTAGTAGAGACAGAAACACAGAGGCATATTAGCCTTTCTGTTGTTACACACTGTGCAAATAGCTTTGGAAGGAGTTTCAGAAGCATGCCCTTATGTAGGAATACAACACTGATATACAAATGGATGTAGCCATGTACTGGCAGCAACCAACTGTAAGAATGCCATTGTTCTATTGCTGAAAAGACCTGCGTGGTGCACAGACAAAATTAGCAGGCTATTCTCTGGCTATCATGTGGATAGATCCACAGTTGGGAGTTACACAGACAGACTTCTTGTCTTGATAAACTAACATGTACACAGCAGCCTTGTAAGTCCAGCAAGATAAAATCCACACAATACTACTTATGCTCTCTGTACTTCTGCAACCCTACCCAAATGTAGAATATACCTGTGTGTGCAGGGTCTACCAAGGATGTAGGTAAGCATACTTACAGTACTGGAATGTGTCCAGTTTTTCTGAGCAGCTTGTGCTAATGTCAACACTAAAAAAGCACAAACTGTTTAGAGCTGAGTAAATGAATATTCACAGTATAGCAGTTCACAAACAATTCTTGTGCCAAAGGAATACATCTCTATAACTAGCTTTGTATGGCAGTTAATTGTAGCAGTTGAAAAGAAAGTACATCTTTCCATGTATCTTGGGGTAGCATTTTTAGGGGTGAGTACATTTCTACACTTACAAGTGGGTACTGGAAGCAGCAACATTAGGTCTGAGTAAAAAATATAAATCTCTGGCTACATCCCTGGCTTCTGATATAAGAACTATACCAACCTTCTGTCTTAAACAATGATGTCCACACCAAGCAAGGATGATCTCCATCTTGGAAAGCTGAAAGGGCCACACCTACATGAGTCAGCAATTTATAGTACTGGGTTGCTATGACAGTGATTACTGCAATTACTACACAGCAGGCTGCATGCAATTAGCAAATGGTGGCCACTAATTGGTGCAGAGGCCATCACATGCTCATGTGCAAATTCCTACAAAAACAGGCTGCAATCTCTGCCAACAAGCTCAATCACTCTATTGCAGAGACTGACAGAGAGAGAGAGAGACAGAGAGAGAGAGAGAAAGACAGAAAAAAGGAAAAAAAATATTACCAAATTATACAAAGGAAAGGTATGTGACACATATATATTTACTGGCATGTAGTAGATGTTATTGAAGAATAGTCTACATAATGTGAAACATTCATATGTGGCAGCAGTACTTCTTTATGCACAGATGTTCTGCTTAATTACTGCTATGGACAATACTGTGTGTACCTGTGGGCAGTGGGACATACCTGTGAAATGTGTAGCTCAGCATTAAATGTCAACGATCTGATCCATGTTATCTGTGTTCTGTACAGTAGTGTGGCCAATGGCTGTTGGGGGGATTAGCACTGACATTATATAAACATGGGTGTGACAGAACAACACATGCATGATAGTCATATTAAAGTGTAGCTTAGCACTGGCAACTGCTGTAGCAGTCTAGTATGCTTATCTAGCATCTGTTGCCATATATACCCCCCTAATGATAGTCTGTGTTCATATGTGACACCTATTTGTGTTGCAGCAAAGCCCAACAGTTCAGCTGTGAGGTCCAGGGACTTACATCAGTGTGGACCATGTGTGTGCATGCCACACACATACGGAGAAATATATATGTGTCATATATATTCACATCTATATATGTGCATAGAGCAGGGGACATATTGCAACTGTTTGCGAAGGGGGGAGATATATATGTTGGTGAAGGTTAGTATGTGCATATTTGTATGCATGTTTTAGTGTGTGACAAACAAGACAGCATACAGTGCTGGTATATGACATGTGGTGGTTAAACACTGTGGGTGGTTTGTTCAGTTTGTAATGTTGAAGCCAGTAAGGCCTGCTAAAGCTACCTGGGCTGTGAACACCTTCAATGCATTTATCCCAAGACTGTGCGATTTTATTTTATTTATTTATTTTTTTTTATTTTACATTTGTTTACCGGGTTAGTCTGACTGGATACATATCCCTTTTCAGCAGAGACCCGGGGAGAAAAGCTCCACAATTAAATAGAACAAACAATACATAGTCTAAGATCAGAAACATTCAAAATACAGATAGATGGAATACAAGTATATTCTATTAAATTCCACAATTACAATGCTGAGTAGATAACCAAATATTTAGATAGGTTGAGAAGTAAAGAGGTTTGCGCTTTTAAGCACAAGGGAGAAGGCTATATCTACATAGACAAGTCGAATCTATGGTTATAGGAGAGGGCAGTCAAAGAGAAGAGGACGTGTATAGAGAATAAGTTTAAGTGAAACCAGTGAGATTTGGGTGAGGAAGTCCTATAGATGATAATGAGTGGGTTGTAGGGAGCTATAGGGTTAGTCAGGATTGTCACAAGGGCATAGCCAGTGTGCCTTAAGAAATGACTTAAGACTAGTTTTAAAATGGCTGAGTGAGGTTGTTAGTCTAAGGTTATTGGGAAGTGAATTCCATAGCCTTCCAATAGAATTGGCATAAAGAGCATCACCTCCCAAGTTATTTGATTTCATGGTTTGTACCAGGACACTGTTAGAAGATCGGAGGCAGTTAAGGTTGGAGTAAGGGGTCAGGAGTTTGTTCAGAGAGGGTATTTTTTCTGGTTCCTTAATTATTTTAAATGCTTCCGTAAGTTGGTTAAATTTTAGAAGATTAGGTAATTCTAACCATTCAAGCTTCTTTAGGTTGAGACAGTGATGAGTACGGTAAGGAAACCCAGTCACAAATTTAGCGATATGGTTATAAGTAACTGAGAGTTTGTTGAGCTCATTTTTATTGAGGAAGGATAGGACCGGGGAAGCATACAGTAGAGTGGAAAGAAGGTGAGTTCGCGCTATAGTTAATTTGGTATAAGGAGTTAGAAAGTTCTTAATTCTGTACATAGAACCTAGTTTCTTATTAACTGTCTTAATAGTTTGAGTAATGTGAACATCAAATTTAAGCTTGTGATCAATAGTAACACCTAGTAGTTTAGTGTTGGTGACAGGTTCAATGATGGTGCCATTAATGGATTGAACATGAAAGATCTTATTATTAGAATGAGGCGGGTATTGGCCTGAGGGGATTCCTGTGGTGGGGAAGATTAGAAGTAGCTTAGTTTTATGGGATTCAGTATGAGTTTCCGTTCTGAAAACCATTTTTCACTGCCGTGAAGCAGTGTTGGGTGGCTATTTGGAGATTATGGAGGGAGACATCAGAACAAATCAGGGTGGAGTCATCTGCATATTGGATGCAGGTGGCTTTGGGGATGACTGAATGGAGGTCGTTTATGAATACAGAGAAGAGAAGGGACCAAGTATAGAGCCTTGGGGAACTCCTATGGTATTTGGTAGCAAGAGGGATAGTTTGCTTTGCCACTGGACTGCTTGTTGTCTACCAGAAAGGTAAGCATCAAACCACCGTAGGGCTAGGTTATCAAGGTGAAGGGATTTAAGGGTGTGGCACAATAGTTGGTGATTGACCATGTCAAAGGCTTTTGACAAGTCAAGAAAGAGAGCAGAAGTTATAAATTTGTTGTTCCGATTGTTATTTACTGAATCCACAAAGGAAAGGAGGGCAGTGGTAGTGCTTACTGTACACCTTACATCCTTTGTATAATTGATATTCTCACTATGAAAGGTGAAATGTATATGTGCCTACATATATATGTGTATGTAGACAATTGGAAGTGAATATATATATATATATATATATATATATATATATATATATATATATATATACACACACACATACATATATATATATATATATATATATATATATATATATATATATATATATATATATATATACAGATATATAAATATATATATATATATATATATATATATTTATATATACTCATACACACCTATATCTACTTGTTGCAATAGATTCTCTGTACTGTTGACTGACTGTGAAGGTCAATTTGTTTGTGACTACGTCAAAGATATGTATCTGTGGGATAGCTTAGTGGGAAACTGTTTATGTTATGGTATTATGGGTCCTTGCTTTGATCCTAGTAAAAGCTGTGTATTCTGTTGCTAGGCAAAACAAGTGCTATTGCATGCAGTGTGATTAAGTCCCTTGGTTTTAACTAGGGTGTGTCATTGGAGGCTAAAGCACTACATCTATAATTATTAATTGGTACCGATGTTGAATGCAAATCCTGTGTGTACTGTAGTACTAATTGAAGCTCTGAGCCTGTACAGCAAAGTATGGTGTATGTCCACAATGCTTGCATCCACTGTTTTGTGTGGTCCCTGTATTCATCACAGATTACATTTCTCAAGATTAAGGTTGTGTAAGTACTGACACACAGTACTGTATAGTACACACTGAAAGCCTATCTGGGCTGTCATACCTTTGCGTCCTGTAATTATGTCTGATGTGTGTCCTTTAACATATGTGTGGTAATACATATAACTGCGTATCTAGCAACATTCATAGTGTACTACAGCAGTATGTGACCTATATTCCCAATTGTGCACATATTTTGGCCACAGGTTTGGCATTAATAGGTTGTGTGGTATAATAGTAATACATTTACTGGATCTTACACTGATTGTGATAGATGATATATTTCTTTACATATCAGCTTGATGCATATCTGCTGTGGCTAGGTGGTGCATCGTGTTGCATACAGTGTGCCAGGTACTCTTGTATAGTCGTATATAGTGATTTTATTTTGTTGCTGTGCAGAACATGGTTCATTAGATAGAGAGTGAGCAAGGCACTTTCAAACAGTTGTGGGGTGAGCAGTGATAAGTGGCAGTTACAGTGTTTCACTCTCGGTTAGCTTATAGGTTGCTATATATGGCAGTTCAGTGATATCTGTACTGTATAATGTTAAATGTGCCATATGACTTGCTCAGACATATTTTTGTATTTATGTCTTCCAGGGATCATGGCCCACCACAGGAACCGAGTTACAGTAGTGCTGAAGATGATATCATTACTAGCAGTATTATTCAGCACTACCGTCTCATGTTCTCACGAACCAGCCAGGACCAGCAGGAGCATACTGCAATGTGGCAAGATGTTGTTCACAGGGTCAGTGAGGTAGGCCTGCATAAACAGACATATGAGCAGGTACGCCACCACTGCAGTGATCTTCTCAGACATGTCCGTCAGCATGCCACTGATGTGCATAGACAACAGCTTGCAACAGGGGGTGATGTTAATATCCACCCCCCCTCACCAGAGTGGAGGAGCTGCTCATGAGCCTGGTGGCACCTGCCCAACAACAACAGCAGCAGACATACACCATGATGGAGGTTGGAGCCACCCAGCAAGCACACATGGAGCATGCAGGTAACATGGCATATCTGTAGATTACTGTTATCTGTATTGGTAGATCATGCATATGTGAGATGTGGAGTGTGTCGTTCAAAGATGTGGAGCCTGTTGTTGTGCAATACTGATCATTTGGAACATAATCTGTAGCCCTGTGAATATAAACTGTTGTTGTACTGTAAGATTGCAGACACACAGTAGCAATGCCACAGTTGTGGTCACTGACAAACTGTCTCATCTCTATGTAGGTCCCTCTCGGGTGACATCAAGGCAGAAGACAGATGCTGGTGAGTGTGTTCTAAATTTATTATTGTAAATAAAAAGTGCATGTCATAGTTAAGGTGCAGGCCATTTACACATGTAATACTCCTACCCATAATGCATGCTGTGCATGTTTGGTGTAAGAGCACGCACATCTCACTAATGTGATTAGCTGCCTCAAACACATGCAATACCCAGACCATCTCAAACAAATGTGGCTAGACTGTAGTGACCATTAGATAGGCACAGTTGATACTCAACATGCACATAACATGCACATCTATGTCATACACAGAGCATTTTAACATGCTACACATAAAGGATTCCCAAACCCTCTGTAAAGATGCATTCCAGTATCCAAAATCTCATCCACACATTACACATAATATACCTGAGGGGTAGAGGCATATCCTGGGGCATTTAAACACTCTGCAACATACTACACATTCATGTCAGGGAATGCTCCTTATTGGCCTCCTTACAAACTCACATAACAACCGGTTGTGAAATTGTGAATTTAGCCAAGGTAGTACAGTTCTGGCACAGCATGATTAGTGCTGGTTTGTGAAACATTTGTAGCCTTGAGTGACCACCTGATGCTTCATGATGATGGCATATGATACTATACCCCATCCAGTTATTGTAACCACAGTACTACACATAGCTGTCATTGCTGCACACCATAATGATGCGTGTGCACACATATGCACCTCTAAACAGTATGCATACCAATCACCATTTGCATAACTAACACATATATGTCTTGTGATGCTATTGAGTGGCTAGGTCATATGATACATATTGGGTATGTGTAGTGTTTAAATATGCAGTTGTGTTTTAGCATGCCATGTCATGGATGAGACTGGCATGTCCACAATATGATCTACACTCACCATAAGTACAGTACATTGGGTATGTGACAGAATGGTATTCCATCAATTATCCATGCAGCACTGATGATGTTGTGTGAATACTCATCATGCATGTGCTAAAAATGTGTCCACAATTATTTGATAAAGACACAGAGGCTGTAATCAGCATTGGATACCTATCTGACACACAGATACGCATCCAGCTATGGTATGTACACCTGTGAGTTATGGTGCACAGTACATCACAGGGTTATGAATACCTGCACAGCAATGTTGTGTCCATGTATGTATTGTGTTCCAGGGAGAGGGCCATCACCTAATAACAAAACACATGCATCAAAGCCATGTATACTGTTAGTAACAAGGACTGACTACACTTGCACTGCATGCTGTTGAGGAACACATGTCCTGCATGCTGACATGTGTGATATGACTGTTTTGCTTGTGATACTGTACCCCACCATCACCTGCTATTGTGTATGTTCTGTGATTGCTGGTGTTGTGTGTGTCTGCTTTCAGGAGGAGTGTAGTTTTGGGTGTGTGCATGTGTGCATGTGCATGTGCATGTGTGCATGTGCATGTGTGCATGTGTGCATGTGCACATGTGTGCATGCGTGCATGTGTGCATGTGGTCTGAAGTCATGTTCAGGTCTTAAAGTATGTTTCCTGTTTTCCTCTCAAAGGTGGCGAGGTGGGGCTGCTTCAGTACAGCAGGGAACCTGATGTCACTGAGACAGACAGTGATGATGAGGATAGGTGTGTTGTGGCACAGGCAGGTTTGTCAGGGTCTGTTGTTGGGCCACCATTTGACAGTACACAAGTCTCCACCCCATCCATGCACACAGTCATATTGCCTGTACATCCATCATCACCATTGCCATTAGATGAGGGACAGTGTACGGTTGGCACTGGCCAGGACAGTGTGGTATCTATGGCACATGTATCAGGACACAGCAGCCATAGCCAGATGTCTGGAACGGTACCACATAGGCAGATGCCCAGGGGGTTCTCGTCAGAGCACTGCTGGTCATCATGCCCCTGACAGACGTGCCACACCTCTTTCCACCACATGCATGTTACAGGCTGTCATGGAGGCACAGACACGAATGGAGCAGTACACCAGACAGGGGCTAAGGGCACAGAGGGCTCATTACACCTCTGTAAATGAGAGTATCTGTGACCTAGCAGGTGCCATACGTAACTACACTGAGGTCATTGATAGACGTTGAGGTGAGACATTGGATGTCCTCCACAATGTCATGTCCATGTGTCAGGACAGTGCGGGATGGTTGAGATGTTGACATGGATGTATGCCAGCAACATCACCAGCTGGAGGTCACTGTGGACATCCAGCAATTCACAGCCGCTCCCATAGTGCCATTACCAGCCCCAGCAATGTTGGTGGGGCTGTCCATAGACCGTCCTAGCAGACCACGTGCACGTGGCTCTGGCCAGTCCCAGCAGGGACCTGTATCCAGTGGACATATGTCAACCTCTTCGGATAGTACCCAATCTGAATTAGTACCTGATACTGTCTGTAGCACCCCTGCCAGGCACAGGTTCCGTATCCATGGCCAGAGACGGTGATCTGTAAAGCCTGCCAGGTACAGTCTGCAGCTGTCTCACAAATCCTTGTATATGGCAGCCACATGCTGGAACTGTGTGCATGCAGATGCACACATAAATCAGAAACCTAGGGCAAACACATACCCGCACACATGACATTAACATTGCCCCTTAACAGTACTCATGGCCCTCACACACACTCACACACACATGTTGATTGTATGGCTCAGTGTAGGCCTCTGGCAAACCAACAACACACCCTGTGCATATGATGAAATCTGTGCCATCTCCTGTCATCTGTAACATTGATGCAGGAACAGGCTAACATGGTGCTGATCCACAGGGTGACTTTAATAAAGTATAGCAATGATTGGATGTGAAGCATTTTGTCAGCTGTAAAGTGTAATGATATCCTTGAAGGTGTAGCTGAGGAGGCATGATGCATTAAAGCTGTAATTAGCAATGTTGTATTGTTTTCACCAGTGTTTATTCCAATTGTGTTTTGTTTGCCCATGTGCCACTTGGCTGATGTGTGTAGTTGTGTCAGCATGCATTATACAGTGGAAAGTAAGCGTGGGGTGTGTGCAACACATGTTTGCAGATGTCCATTTGTGAACATGATGGAGGCACTCTGTCTGCATGTACATGCATATTGGACACATGGGCAGGGTGACATGCCCTGTATTGGCCAGTGTTAACACTCCATAGTTTCTATTGGTGGCCAGTATGCATTGTACTACACACATTTTGGAACTTGAGTACGCATGCGTGTGTATGACACGGGTTGACACTGCACTGTGGGTGATGCTGTTGTTGCTATCTGTCATTGGTTTGCATTACTAAGGTTAACACTGTCCCAGCTGCATAATCCTTTAGTAATGCACACTGTTCACCTACAGGGTTGCATGGACCGTGTATCACAAACACAAGAAATTCTCACTTATACAGTAAAAGTGCATTAGTCTCATGGACCCCTGCCATAAACTAAATATATAATAGAAGGTGTGAAGTTGTACCAAAAAAGAGTTACATAGCAAGAAGGGCTAACCTCTCTGGTCAGTATCATTGGGAAAATGCAAGCCCTCATACAACATACAAGGCAAGCTTCAAAATACAAAATGGCAAGGATTTCAAAGACAACACTAAAGCTTTCTTTAGTGTTGTTTATAATCTACAGGGGAAATCTCAGATTGGGTCACACTTAATGTAAATGGTCACAAAGTACACTTATCTGACTGACATTACCAATTTCTTGTCAGACAGTTTGAATGCGGATTTCACCACCCTGTCATTACACAAAGGCCACATTTCCAGACCTGAAGAATGTAAAACCTGATGATTCACAGACACTCTAGTTAAAACATCTCTTTACCAAAGTCCAAACCACAGTGGCAATGGTACTGGATAGTGTCCCTGGCTGTGCCATACACAAGCTGACATATGAAGTCACCACTCACCTAAACACTCTGTCCAGATGCAGCCTCTATACAGGTTACATACTTGTGGAATGACACACGGTAATGGTGTTCATAGTCCACAAGGGTTGAGCTACAACATCTTCTTCTTCTTCTCCTTTCAGATGCTCCCATTAGGGGTTGTCACAGTAGATCATCTGTTTCCATTTCTTCCTGCCCTCTGCATCTTGCACTGTCACACCATCCACCTGCATGTCCTCTCTCACCACAGCCATAAACCTCATCTTAGCCATTCCTCTTTTCCTGTTACCTGGCGGCTTCATCCTTAGCATCTATTTCACAATATTCTCTGCATCCCTCCTCAGCACATGTACAAACCAACTTAATCCTGCCTATCTGGCTTGGTCTACTAACCTTTAAACCTGGGCTGACCCTTTAATATACTTATTCCTAATCCTGTCCACCCTCGTCACACCCAGTGCAAATGTTAACATAAATTGATTAAGGGAAGAACTACAACAGATCCTGGAAACTCTCACCCTATAAGCCAGACAAATGTTATCTCATGGACCCCTGCCATAAACAGCATTATGGAACTCATTAACAGAGACATTATGAACCTGCAAACACTGCACCATACCCACTTAGGTTCTCTAAAGGCCAGATTATGGCTCCTACACCTAGTAGACTTCAAGCCAGTTAACAAGGCTATAGGTGAGGGAGGGGAGGTCCACACAGCCAAGCTATAGCTCACCAGCAATTCATACCCATCCCACATTCTGGTATTATACATAACCTCAACAGACTGACCAGAAACAATTGTTAGATGATGGATTGACAACTGATGCACAGATGTAGGACACACAGTAACGTTTGCAGCCTCCATGTACAATTCTATGCCAGTAACAAGTGGTATTCACCTGCACTCAGTCCTGGGACCACTCCTGTTTGGCATATAGCTTTTTTAGGTACAAGCAAACACAGTAGGGATATGTCTGCCCACGTTTGATGAAAATGCATACTGTAGACTATACTTTATTCTCCAGATGACACACACATCCTCCAAAAGGGTATCATAGAGACAGATACCTGGTGTCAAACTCATGCTGTAAAGCTATAAGCCAAAGAAAGCATAGTTATCCACTTTTAGAAAACAAAGTATCCCCAGAGTACCATATAGGTAGCAGCCCCCAAAATGTGGAACAGGTACTAATGTATACATAGAGCCATGTGTTTAGTCATCTCTCCTTTGATAATCACATTACCAAAGGGTTTTGGAAATCCCTCTGTGGAGCACATACGCAATAAAGGGTTTGCATGCAGATCCACAGAGGTTGTTGCACACTTATAATGATTAGTCATCTTTGCCAGACTTTGCTTGCTTTGGAACAGGATTTAAATATACCTTAAGCATAAACCCTCACTCACACTCTTCAATAGAAACCGTGATGAGTGGATGTGAAAAAGAAGATGTAGCCCAGGGATCACTGCAGTGGCTAAGCTTGTCACAAGCATACAGAAGTGACCTAAGGTCTGGAAAGCACCAGCACACTCTGGCAAAGATAACAGATGCTTTCATGGAGAAAGCAGAGTACCCACCTATGAAATAATTTAGGTCACATGTATGTATATGGCTTTGCCCAACAGCTACCTTACACGTGTAATGCACATACAGTTGTCATTGTGATATGTCATAAACTAGAAAAATCAAAACCTACTCCACATTCACCAATGGTGTCGCACACTTGGAACACACAGTCAGCAATTGTGAGATTCAAACTCTTTCCTAACTACATTATAATAATGCAGTAGTGCACATTTACACAACACGCTATACCCATTATGGGGTTTTCACTTTTCCACAGGTATATTTGTAGGATGGTGACATCATCAGACTTGACAAAGATGTGTATACCACTTTTAAGGGGTGTGAGTAGTCTCCAAAAAGGTTGCTCCTCCCAGGGAGACACACACACACACACTCACAGTTGGCAAGTAAAGGAATCAAACCCCTACCTAATTACATTATGATACTAGAGCAGCATGCATTTACATGACATGCTATACACATTACTGGGATTTCAATTTTCCACAGGTATATTTGTAGGATGGTGACATCATCAGACTTGACAAAGATGAGTATACCACTTTTAAGTGGTGTGAGTAGTCTCCAAAAACGCTGCTTTTCCCAGGGAAGTACACACACTCTGCAAGTGCAGGAATCAAACCCCTACCTAACTACATTATGATAATACAACAGCATGCATTTACACAACATGCTATACACATTACTAGGATTTCACCTTTCCACAGGTATATTTGTAGGATGGTGACATCATCAGACTTGACAAAGATGAGCATACCACTTTTAAAGGGTGTGAGTAGCCTCCAAAAAGCTTGCTCTTCCCCAGGCAGGCACACACACAGATGGCAAGTGCAGGAATCAATCCCCTATCTAATTACATTATGATTCTACAACAGCATGCATTCACACAATGCACTATACACATAACTGAGATTTCACCTTTCCACACATATATTTTTAGGATGGTGACATCATCAGACTTGACAAAGATGAGTATACCACTTTTAAAGGGTGTGAGTATTCTCCAAAAAGATTGCTCTCTCCCCAGGGAGAGACAGACACACACACAGTTGGCAAGTGAAGGGTTCTTAATCCAAACTAAGTACGTCTTTACACTTCAGCAAGCAATATAGAGTTACAGGGTGCAATACAGACATTACTTGCTGACAATTTGCTCAAAGTTTTTTTTCACATTTGCTAACCTCAGCAGGCTTATCATACTTGGTATATTGTGAGTGTATTGCATGCATAGGCCATGACCATATCATACATGGGTTGATATACCACATGCTGGCACACACAGGGTCAAACCGGTGACTATTCTCTGTCAACCCAATACTGTACAATACAGTCAAGAGGAGTAGGGTCATACAACCACAACACCAACAGTCTCACATAGACCTACAATATAAACACCAGCAAAACACACACATAAATACACATTACCATACTCAGAGAATACAAATATTAATCTGAAAAAGAGAGAGTGTCCTCCTAAGCAGACAAGCAAGCAACATGCACCTCCAAGCACACGCCAGAAAACACATAATACACCAAAGCAGTGTGCCTCACAACAGGCCCTAAGGCAAAACAACATACCCAACACACTAGAAATAGGTGACTCCATAGTCAGGCACACAAATGTTCCACTCACTCGACTGGACAAGCGGAAGGTTACTGTCAGTTGTCTGTCAGGTGCTATGATCCGCCACATAACACAAGCACTTACATCACTCCAGAACAGGTACATATATGACGTGTTCTTTGTAAATGTCAGTGTGAATGATCTGAGACATACCTCTCAGGACACATGACAAGAGATATATAGTAGCTCTATGATCCTGTAGCCCAGGCTGGTATGACCCTAACCTTGAGTATCCTCTTACCTTCACCTACATGATACTGCAATATAACAGAAAGATGACAAACTTCAACAATTGGCTGAGCTTCTGGTGTCATTCAAAGGGGATCCAGTCTCTGTCTGCCTGTGATGACATGATAGACAAGCCTCATTGCTTCGCTACAGATGGTTTGCACCTGTCACCCCTATGCTTCTGAATACTGGCCAAGGCTCTTGCTGTCCCCATATTATCTTTTTTAGGCAAGGCTCAAAGGTTCATAGGTTCATAGGTAGGTACTAGGCTATCAGCCCTGGGGCCTATACAAGCCCAGCCAAAAAGGTACCCTGGCTTTTGCCACCCAAGAAATGTATTTTCCTGTGCCACTGTCGAGCAGAGACACAGAAGGGATCCCCGGGGAGAATTTCCTATTACCCATCCAATCATCAAGATTTTTCTTGAAGAATGCTAATGAGGAGCTTTGTTTGATATAGATAGGTATTTTATTCTGGAGTATGGGAAGTCTCTGGGACAGGAATCTATCTCTCCGGCATGTTCTGTTTATTGTGGTGACAAGGTCTAGGTCTCTAGAGTGTGTTGCTGAGATGGATTGGGATTTCTTTAAGTGTAGCATGTCCAACAGCTCTGGGTTTGACATAGCTTTGTATGTTAGGCAGAGATCACCTCTGAGTAGGCGATATGAGACAGAGTAAAGCTGGAGTTTTTTGAGACAGTCTGTGTAGGACATGTGTTTGAGGCTGGTAATCCTCTTTGTGAGGTATTTCTGCGGCCTTTCCAGTTGTTGTAGATGTCTTGTGAGGTACATACCAAAAGGGGAGTTGTACTCTATAATGGATCTAATGGTGATGAGTAGAGGGGAACAATGACCTCTTTCTTTCTGCATGAGAAACCTTTTGTGATGAGGTGTGCCATGTAGAAGGATTTCCTGACTACTGTGATGATGTGATTATCAAAGGAGAGACTACTGTCCACCTGTGTCCCGAGGTCTCTTATCACACTTTCAGTGTTAAGTATACTACCGCCTATGTTTTAGTTCATGGGTACAGAGTTGTTACCAAGGGGGATGACAATGCACTTTTTGGCATTGAGCTTGAGGCCATGGCTTTGACACCAGGCATCTGTCTCAGTGAGGCCCTTTTGTAGGATGTCCACATCATTAGTAGTTTCGATTATGGCCCCTAGTTTGCAGTCATCTGCGAACTTCATTAGCCAAAGATCTTCTCTGTTAGCCTGTACTTCAGGGAAGTAGAAACCAAACAGGACAGGACCCAGGACTGGACCCTGAGGTACTCCACTTGTCACTGGTCTGAAGTTGGATTTGGAGTCTGCTACTTTCACAGTGTGGGTTCTGTTAGTGAGCCAGTTGGCAACCCATCTTGTGACATAGGGATTTATACCTAGTTTAGTGAGTTTATCTATAATTCCAGAGTGAGGGATAGTGTCGAAAGCATTGGCAAGATCTAGATAGGCTGTGTGAACCACCTTACCCTTGTCTACAGCTTTGGTGACTTCTTCAAAGAAGTCTATCAGGTTTAGGAGACATGATCTGCCTTTTACAAATCCGAACTGGTTGGGGTCCAGAGATTGGAGATTACCAATGTCTTTGTTTATAAGTTCCATGATGATACATTCCATGGCCTTGTAGACCAGGCTCATCAGGCTAATGGGGCACTAGTTCCCGGGGTCCGTGGTGGCTCCCCCCTTGTGTAGTGGGATAGCCGTCGCTGTGCGCCATTCAGCAGTCACAAAGCCTAAGGTGAGGCTATGATTGAACATGGTACTTAGGTGTGGTGCCAGTTCGTTCTGTAGTTCGTGTAGAATGCAGCCTGGGATGTTGTCTGGTCCCATGGATGCTGTGTTCCTGGCTTTGGAGAGTGTGGTTTTTACCTGTGCAGCCATGATTACAGGAACTTTGCATTCTGCCGGTATAGAGATGGGCTCTTTAATGGGTGAGAGGGGGGTAAAGTTAGCACTGAACCTATCTGCCAGGATGTTGGCAATATCATTTGGGTCTGTATATTTAGTGCCATTGTGCTGTAACTCAGAGCAAATCTGAGTGTTGCCATTGAGATTCTTGACATAGCTATAAAATGCTTTGTGGTTGTCTTTAGAATCAGTGGCAATTTTGTTTTCATAACTAGCTTCGGAGGATTTTATCAGGGATTGCAGCTTCTTACTGAGGCTGACCAGGGAGTTCCTCCACTCATGGGATTTTGCTGTCTTTTGCAACAGTTTTTTCCTTCTGTTGTACAGTTTGTTTATGGCAGGGGACCACCAGATTGGCTTCCTTTTTTTGGAGGATAGTGTCTTGGTTCTGTTTGGGATAGTACGATCCATGCTCTCATGTAAGTGCTTATGTGCTTATAAAGTGCAATTGTGTAGGATTTAGTAGTCGTAACTGTATTGTCCATCTGCATGGATGTCATGAAGTTCACCACTTCTGTCTTAAGAAGCATGAAGTTGGCTTTGGAGAAAATTTTTAACATGGTTTCCTTAATGGGGGAGTGGGGGCAGAATGTGGATATATAGGGTAATTAGCTTATGGTCATATCAGACCAATGTGGCGGTGACTTCAGGTGTGGAATACCGGTCACTCAGGACAAATCAAACCCCATAACCAACACAAATAACCACAAAGTGAGCTAAATGCTACTCATTGCCAGAAGTCTCAGCCTCCAAATGCACACACTCGAGGCACTTCTCAGTATGGAGAATATTGATAACTGTGCAATAACAGAAACCTAATTCAAGGCTCCAGAGAGCACACCAGCACTACCAGGATACTACTCATTCCATACCTTCCAGCATCAGAACCTGGATCATAGCACATAGGGTGGGGATGTATCCATATTCATAAGGGATACCTACACCTCCCTCTACATCCTCTCTACAGGATATGTACCCATAGAATGTTGCACAGCAACGTTCTTCCCACTCCACAGGGGTGGGGCCACAAAAGACCCTTGGCATTCATGCTCTATGAGCCTGACAAGTCTGATCTGCAAGGCAATGGAGCCAATCATAATGGAAGTCAACAATAAAGACATTGGGAACCTTCACATTGTTGAGCACACCCAGTCTGGCATCATCAAATGCAGATCACACCTCCTGAACTAGGTGGATTTCTTTGAGACAGTTACTCAGGCTACAGATGATTGAAAGGAGCTCCACACAGCCTACCTATACCTCGCTAAGGCCTTTGACACCATTCCCCAGTGAGGTATCATAGATGAACTCACCAACCTGGGCATAAATCCATACATCACAAGATGGATTGCAAACTGGCTCACAGATCGATCCCACAAATTAAGAGTTGCTGGCTACATGTCAGACTCTAAACCGGTAACAACTGGTGTCCCCCAAGGTTCAGTCCTGGGGCATCTCCAGTTTGGTATAGACTTCTCAAAAGTGCATGCCAACACAGGAGGGTTGTGGTTGACTGTTTGCTGAGAACTGTAAAGTGTTTGCCATAATAGATTCCCCGGGTGACACAAATATTCTCCAGAAGGGACTCTATGAGACAGATATGTGGTATCAGAATCATGGCCTCAAGCTCAATGTGAAAGAATGCATAGCAATCCCCTTTGGGGAAAACAAAGTACCCACATTATACCACATAGGTGTTACCCCCTAAAAACTGACAAGGTAATAAGGGATCTGGGGACACAAGTAGTCATCTTTCCTTTGACAACCAATTTGCCAAAGTGATTAGGAAATCCTATGTGGTCCACCTAATCAACAAAGGGTTTGCATCAGGATCAAAAGAGGTAGTGGTGGCCCTCTACTCTTAAGTCATCAGACCCATCATTGAGTACAATGCACCATTTTGAATGTACTCGACTAAGCATATCCAGCAGCTGGAGAGACCACAGAGGTACCTCACCAAGAGGATCACTGGCCTCAAACAGTTGTGTTATGCAACACAACTGGTAAAACTAAATTTGTTCTCTGTTGCATACTGCCTACTCAGAGGCACACTCTGCCTAACATACAGAGCCCTGTCCAACACATAACTGTTGAACATGCTCCATCTACGGATAACAAAATTGAGTCGCACTACACACTCCAGTGATATGAACCTCATCACAACAATGAATACAACATGTTGGTGGGATAGAGTACCATCCCAGACACTTGCCTTATTGTGGAACAGAGTCCCAATGTACATCAGACAGAGCCCCTCTCTGACACTCTTCAATAGGAACCTTGATGAGTGGATGGGAAACAGACAATTCACGACAGGCATTACATCAGCAGCCCCACTAGAAAGGGACTTAGGGTACTAACTATTAGAATTAGGGCTTAGGAGACTAACCAATGGGGTGGTGAAAGCTGCAAAAGTTGCCCAGGCTAATATATGCCTTTGTGAAGATAGTCTACTACATACCTATGAACCTATGTGACAGGTACATGTCTACAGATAGTAGATATGTACTTCATTGTACAGTCATGTTGTACAGCAGCCACATGCACCACATACACTGTAATGCTTACAGATACTGGTGGCTATTATGTACAGTGGGTGAGATGTGCACCTCATGTCTTTTGCGCTATTGGGATGTGTGCTGGGTGGGACAGTCCTGGATGGCTCCCTGTCATAGTCACCCTCTTACACAGATCTCTGCCCATCCATCTTTGGCTTATTATACTGTGTTTCCACTACATATATATAGGTACATAGGTAGGTAATAGGCTATCTGCCTGAAGGCATATATTAGTATGGCCAGAGGGTGCAGCTATCACCACACATGGGGTTAGTTCCCTATGCCTCTGTGTAGTAAAGCTGATGAAGTGATCCATTGTGTGACAGTTCAGTTTCAGATACACTCATCAAGGCTCCTCTGGAAGAGTGTCAGTGAGGGACTCAGCTTAATGTAGGCTGGGAGCCTATTACAAAGCAAGGGAAGTCTGTGAGTTAGTAATGTATCCCTCCAACATGTTCTATTTATTGTTGTGATGATTATATCCCTAGAGCATATGGCACAGTGAGCTTGGGTTTACTACAGATAGAGCATGTACATCAGTTCTGCATTGGACATGGACCTGTCTGTTGGGCAGAGATCGCCTGAGTAGACAGTATGCAACAGAGTACAGATTGAGTTACTTCAGTCTTGTTGCATGGGGCAACTGTTTGAGGCCAGTAATCCACTTGTTGATGTACTGCAGTGGTCTTTCCAGCTGCTGAAGGTGCCTAGTCAGATTCATCGCAAGTGTGCCATGGTACTCTGTGATGGGTCTGATGACTGATGAGTAGAGGGAACCTCCTTTGACCTACATGGAAAGAATTTGGCAATTTGTGGGAACACATAGCATGATTTTCTAACCACTTTGTGAATGTGTTTCTTGAAGTAGTGATGACTATCTACATGTGTCCATAGATCCCTTATTATTACCTCCATATTTAGGGTGTTGGCACCTACGTGGTATTTGTATGACTGTAGCTCAAGGCCATACTTTTGACACCACATCTGTCTGACTGAGACCCTTTTTAAGGATGTCTCTGTTGTCCCAAACATAGATTATGACAACCTTTTTGCAGTCATCCACAAACTTTGCTAACCATAGCCCTCGTGTGTTTGACTGTATTTCTGAAAATTATACACCAGACAGGAGGGGTCCCAGGACTGAGCCATGGGGGACAGCAGTTGTTACCAGCTTACAGTCCAACAGGGAGACCACAATTCTTACCTTGTGGGATCTATATGTGCCCCAGTTGATCCATCAGATGACATTTATGCACAGGTTGTTGATTTTGTGGAAACGACATGTGTGTGGGATGTTGGAAAAGGGCTTTTCAAGGTCTATGTAGGCCATGTGGAGCTCATTTCATTGATGTATGTCCTGGGTAACTGCCTTAAAACTGTCTAGCAGGTTTAGGGACCATGATCTGCCCCTGACCAAACCAAAATGTGTAGGGTTGGGTGTTTGTAGGCTCCCAATAGCTCTGTGTATGAGTTCCATAATGATGGACTCCATAGCCTTGCAGATCTGGCTTATTAGGCTTATAAGACAATAGTTCCCATGGCCTGTTGTCCTCCAACATTTGTGGAGTGTGCCAAATGTTGCTGTAATCCATTCAACAGTTTCATATCCTGTACAGAGGGTGAGTCTCAAAAGAATGTTTAGGTGCATGGTCTGTTTGTTTTGGAGTTCACATATGACACAACCAGGGACACCATATCATCCCATAGACACCATATTGTTAGGTTTAGATAGAGCTGTTTAACCATTGTATATGTGATTTCTGGCTTTTCACAATCTCCAGGTATGGTAATGGGCCCTTTTGTCAGTGAGAGGGGGGTAAATATGTATGAACCTGTCTGACAAGATGTTTGCAATGTCAGTCATGTACATGCATTCATTTACACTTTGCACTGACTCAGAACATATATGAGTTTACATTCCCGGGAGCTCCACACAAATTTAAGCATACTAAGATAATACATTTATACATAAGTAAAAAAAAAAAAAAAAAAAAAAACCCTTAACGACTTACTAGGTAGTAGAAAGAAAAAAATTGCAAAATGTATATAGTCATTAGAAGGATCATTAAAAAAATTAAAAAAAGCTAATTAGTTTTGTAGAAAATTGTCAAAGAGAAAGAATAAAAAACAGAGATGTGAAGAAAAAGGAATTAGAAACACAAGAGAGGGAAAGAGTGAAAAAACAGTAGTCAAGTAAGAGAAAGTTAGGGAGATGGTAGAGAGGGTGGTGGAGAGAAAGTAGGAGTGAGTCAGAGCATTAGAGGAGAACAACAGGGCAAGACACAAGAAAAGTGGTTTTGGTTTGATTTTTTGTTTAAAAGAGTGGTAAGGAGGAGGTTAGAGGGACATCTGTGGGTGGTGGTAATATGTCCTACCCAGTAGTACAGTGGGTAGAGTCAGAGGCTAAGTTGTGTTTAGATTTTTTCATAAGCTTAAGAGAAGAATAAGGGACTAAGGGAAGAGGAAATAAGATATAAGTAACACGATACATGGTAAAAGGGTCTTGGGGTTGTTTCAGGATGGTAAAGTATCTTGTAAGTTAAGTTGTGAGATCATAAGACAGTTTGAAAGAGCTCAAGCCAGCCCAGTGGTTTTAGTAGTGACAGTGATGTTGGGAAAGGGGTTACTGGTGGCAAAGCGGCAAATGCATTGTAACAAGTTGCTAGTTTATTTGTTAGCCTTCTTAAGGTTACTAAATAGGGTGAGGCGTAAAAGAGAGTAGATATTTTTTGTTAACAGTTTTAATGATTTTGTTAACAGTTTTTTTGTGTGAATGATTTGTGATCAGTTTATTGTGTTGGTCATAGTTGTTGTTGGTTTAGTTGTTTAGTGAGTAATATTAGACAAGATTAGTGGAGAAATGAGGAGAGGTAAGGAAGGGCAGGAGTGAAAAGGAGAAGAAGGAGAAGTTTAGTTTTTAGCATTGAGGAAGTTTGTAGAATAGAGAGAACCAAGTTTCTACGAAGGTAGTTTTAGGTTGAAGTAGTAGTAGGAGTGAGAGAGAGAAGGAGTGCTGACATAGACAGTGTAGAAAAAATAATAGTAAGAGTCGTCAGCATTGAGGGATTAGGTAGCCTGAGGAGTGTATGTAAAGGGAGAAAGAGAAGAGAGAAGAGAATAGGAGAGAACTGTGGGAGAATGGGGGGAAACAGGTAGTAAGGAGGAGAGGAGGTTGTCCTGGTTGTCAGCTTGTTGTCTTTGTTGTAAGTTTAAAAGTAAAGAAGTAATTTAGCCAGTCAAAATGACAGGGGATTCAAGGATTCAATGAAGAAAAGGAAGAGTAGCATGTCAAAAGCTTTTAGAAGGGAAAATGAAAGGGCAGAGGTGACAAGGTTAGAGAGTTACAAGAGTTGTTGATGGTATCAACAAGGAAAGGAGGGGCAGTTGAGGTGCTCAGTTAGCTATAATGAATGAATACATTTTTTCATACTGATTAGCTAGAGTGAGAAGAGCAATGTAGCTAAAGGTCTAGAGGTAGAAAAGTCGAAAGTTAGTAGAGTTTTATAGTTACCACTATGAGAGTACTTCCATATATATCAGGTATAGTTCCTTATTGGATCCTATATATGATGAGAGATCTTATTAGGTATGAATATAGAGTAGCATTGAAGAAAAAGAAAGAGAAGAGAGAAGTCAGAGGGGGTGCAGGGTTTGAGGGGTGGCAGGGCTTGATAGAGGAAGAGAAAGAGGTAGAGATGGGCTGATGGAGAGAATTGTGAGTTTAAGTTTATTTGGAGTTATTAAGTTAGGTGTTGTTGTAAGTTAGAGATTGAATGATGTGTGAGAAAGGAGTTAAAAGCAAAGCATTTGCAGTATGGTTAGGGGTATGGGGGTCAGCGTTTTAGAGGGGAGTTTTAGTTGTTCCAGGTGAAAGTAGTTTTTGTTTGATTGACCAGAAGAATTGTTTGGGATTGAAATGGTTTTTTTTGTAGTTCACAGTAGTAGTTCTTTTTGTCAGAGATTATAGCTCTTTTGTGAGGTTTCTAAAAAGGAAGGAAGAGAGAGAGTTGAAGAGATACTAAGAAAAGAGGAGAGATTTCCAAGAGGTTCATGTTTTGTTTTTTTTGTCATTTTGAAAAAGGGTCAGTTTGTTTGTTTTTGTTTTGTTTGTTTTTAGTTGATGGGGTTTTTTAGGTCAGTCTTTTTTCTCTAGAGATAGTAGGTAAGGCAGTGGTCTGGAGGTCATCTGCATAGTTCCTACTTTATTATAGACATTGGATTTGTTTATCATCATCCAGTCTAAGATACTCTGTTTCTTACTAGGTTTATTAAGTATATATACAGCATGATGTATGGGCTTTTTGAGCATTTAATTGAAAGTTAGTTAATGATTGTTTCTGCTAAACATCCTGTGTGTTGGACAGGCCATGATGGTGATGCTAAGAAGAGATTCTTGAAGAGATTGCCACCCACCACACCTTTACTTTTTAGATGATCAAGCCTAAGTAGATTATAGCCGTAGGTGTTATTGGAGTTTGGCTTAGATACTACTTTAGGGGAGGAGTAAGGCAGGGGTGGGGGTGAATGTCACCATCTTTTTTGTAGGGAGTATTAGGTCTTTGTTTAATTTTTTATTTGAGGGGTAGGCATAGGTAAGGAGGAGAGCTATGGAATTGGGGAAGGTGATAGCTGGGGTGGAGAAGAGGGTGTTAGGAAAAAAAGAAAAGTAAGAAGAATAAAGGGTGGTAGACAATAATGCTAAGAATATCAACATGGTGGGTAAGTGTGGAGACATATGTGAGTTAAGGAACATTAAGGAACATACATTGATATTTATGACATAGCTAAAGAAAGCTTCATGGTTCTCTATGGACTCTTTGGCAATATTTTTGCCAGAACATGGCTTGGATAATGTTAGGAGTGCTCATTGTTTCTTGATGATACTGATCGGAGATTTATTGATCTTTTTTGGATTTTCACTTTCTTTGAACAACTTAAGTACTTGTATTACATAGTTTGATTATGGCAGGGGTCAAATATGTTATATGGGTCTGTTTTCATATCACTGTGTGTGCAAGGCAGGATTGGTGAATAGTGACATGTGTCTGGAGTAAGAATTGCAACTGCCAGATATGTGTGGCCCACTGCTGTACTCAGACATGGCCTAAGTGTGTGAGCATGCTCAGTATGACCTTTCAGTATGTTGTTGACTGAAATTTGCTTCGTTTGTTTAAGTGTGTGAGCATGCCCAGTATGACCTTTCAGTATGTTGTTGACTGACATTTGCTAAATTTGTGTGTGAGCATGCCCATTATGGGCATATATATATATATATATATATATATATATATATATATACTATATATGTGTGTGAAAATTCAAGTTGGTTTTTACTTCAGGGCTCACCTTTGTGTTGTATATCGACAGGAAACACGCTGTGCCTGCAGGGCTTCCATGAGTCAATTTGCATAGCCTTATCAACATTTCTATATACGGGGGGGACAGCTATTATTTGTACATTTCTACCCGGGGGGCACACTTGATTGTTACTGTGGGTGTACATAGGATGAAGGGTACACTTGACACATTCACATTTGCTAGGCCTGCACTGTTATGTCAGGTACTCTATCATACTGGCTTGAGACATACCACTGTACTACAGACCTTAGTTTCCAATTACATGCATATTAGTTTGTGACTTCATAGCCTACCCAACCCACATCACACTGCCTGGCCTGCTGTTATCTGTCTGCATAGGCCTGGGCGGAGGTTACTCATATGCCTCTTCAGAGGGCATGATACAGCATTTGTTTGTGTTTGCGTTTGTCTACAATTGTCCTGCTGGCTGTGACTGTTAGGTATGTAACCCCCTCAACTGGAATGTGTGAGTGACTTAAGTTGTGTCTGTGCCAGTGAAATGCTGTCATGGCTTAGTGGTTCAGTACTGTGACTATAGTGCACAGTATCCTGTGCTCAAGCCCTGTCACTGCTTTTCATTTTCCTGCTGGGCAGACCTGACTGGTTAAGGAACAGTAAAGCAGGTGTGAGCATGTTTACCCAACTTTCCTCGACTTTGCTCGACTTTGCCCAACATTGCCCAACATTGCCCGACATTGCCTGACGTTGCGCTGGTTAGCGCGGTGCGCAGCTTCGCGCAATTGGATTTAAATATGCTCAGTACTGGTAAAATGTGCTTAACAGTGCTTTATATTGCTTAAAATAGGGAACTCATGCCTCAGGTGGTGCTGCAGGGCTGCCTGTGTTGGATGCACATAGTACACTCCCTATACATGTTTGAAAACAGGTAGTGTCAAGTTAGGCATCCCTTTTACTGTATGTGCGAATGAGAGAGAGGTGTCATTTCCAGGGTTCCTACTGAGTCAGTGTATGTGCTATGCGTTGCCTCTTTGCCAAGGCCAGGGCATATTGGGCATGCCTCCTTCTGCCTACTGGGGCAGGCTCAGGTTGTTCCTCCTCCAAGTCACGCTGTGCCTGTGCAGGCCTTGGCAATGGTGGGGGGCTGTTTGGCCCTGCCCCATGCTGTTCCTACTGCAGCTGTTTCCGCAGGATCATATTGTGTTGCATGACACACACCATAACAATTTGGTTACATGTAGTTGGTGAGTACTGCAAGGCTGCACCAGATGTGTCCAGGCACCGGAACCGTGACTTGAGCATCCCAAACACATGCTCAATTATGTTTCTTGTTTGTGCGTGTGCCTCATTATGGAGTTCTTGTTCAGGTATGTGTGCATTTCTAATGGGTGTCATCAGCCACGTCTCCAGTGCATATCCAGCATCCCCCACTAGGTGACCATCAGGGATGTCCCCAGTGGCAAATCTCTGGTACAGCTGTGTCAGATGCCAGATGTGGGAATCGTGATAGCTTCCAGGGCAGCCAGCTCACATATACATTATTATGCCCTGGGCATCACACATGACCTGGCAGTTGATGGAGGGGAAGCCCTTGCAGTTGATGTAGACCCTACCCTGCTCACCGGGTGGTGCTTTGATGTGTATGTGCGTGCAGTCTATTGCACCCACTACCTCAGAGTATTCTGCTATTTGGTGGAAAAGATGCATATTGCTGGCCAATGCCTCACGGGAATTGGGGAAATATACGTGGTCACCGACATGTGCTGACATAGCATCCAGGAACTGGTGGAGTACCCTGGATGCTGATGCCTGTGAAATCCCCATCATATCACCAGTTGGTCTTTGGAAGATACCTGAAGCTAGTATTCTTAGGCCAACACATACCTTGGCATCCACTGAGATGGGTTCCCCTATGTTGGTTCTATGTGTGAGGCGTGGCCGACACAGCTCAACAATTTGCTGTAGGAGGTCTCTGTCCACCCTATAGCGCTCCACTATCTCCAGCTCATGTAGCCCCTGGTAGGTTACACTGGGTCTGTACACTCTTCTCCCTCTCCTCACTGTAGGTTGCTCAGCAGCATTCGCAACATCACCTCCCTCAGCACCTTGCACATGTTGGTTTATGATAGCAAGAGCAGCCCCTAACATTTTGTCTGACTTAAGCTATTTAAGCTTTCCCTCTTTGTATACTGCAGTGTTGCAGAGTTCTTGGGAAAAAACAGAGGGGAATGCTGTTTGCAGAGTTTAAAGTGCTGGGCTGGGCTGGGTTAGTCTGCTGTCTATGTAATTGGCTGATTCTGATATATTTCACCTGGCAGCTTTGCTAGTTCTCCTTGGTTAACTTCCTACTACTATTTTTCCTTCCTTTTGCCTTTCTGTTTCCACCCAGGGCGAAACATCATGCACACGCTTGCAAGTTTGCAAGGAGTTTCCTATCTTTTAACATTGTACACCTTTGGTTTGAGGTTTTCAAATATGACAACTGTAGGCACGCCTCTTGCAATCCTGAGCAACTAAAAGCAAACATAAGCCACTGTGCTCCAGTTAGCTTACAGCCTGTCTGACACACCCCCTCATGATATTACCTCGATTCTACTCTACTACTCACCTACTCTTACACTCTTGGGACATGGCTCACATGCTGGGGAAAATTGGGATTCACTATCCTTATCCTCATTTGCATAGGATTGCCTACTAATGCATGGTTGCATCTCTCACATTGAGCTCCCCCCCCCTTAGCAACCACTACTCAGTGGCCATGTTGTCTTCAGCCTGCCATTCACCTGCATGGCAGAATAAGCTTTTTAGTGAAAATGCCTATTTTTGGCTTTTTTTTAATTATTTTCTTGTTTTTATAAGCGCCGCTCATTTGTGTGGTGCTGCGCTATACTTAAACATTGGAGATCGGGGAAAAAAAAAGTTAAATTTTTATATTTTTAAACATTTATAAATGCCAATGGCTTTATATTTGGCCAGTGGCATGCTTCCTCAACTGTATGCATCCTTTATTTGGAGCTGTCATAACTCCGTTTAGCTATTTGCAAAACTGTACTCCGTTACCAAAGGAGTACATTTCTGCAGCTAACACTAATCTTCCACAGACAGGTTAGTGTTTCCTGGATCGCAAATTTACCTCATTTGCATGTCTTTCACCAGCAAATGAGGTAATTTGCATACCATGATGCTGTCCGTGCAAGAGTAGCTTTAGCAGCTCTCGTGCACACCCCTGTCGACTGTACCTGGATCGCATTGCAGACATATTGCCGGCGTGAGCTCCTACACTCTTCTTGCACTCCATGTAAGCTTTCGTAAATCCATCCCTTTGTCTTTAAACTTATGTTTACTGCAGTTTACTGTGCATCAATAAGTATTTATGAAAAATGGGTGTATATTACATCATCCAACTTTTAAAAGTTTGAACGTCATATGGTCGACACTATATAATCGAACTTTTAAAAGTTCGAACATTTCAATGGAGATCTCCATATAGTGCAAAATGGGAAGATTTCCATTTCCTGCACTGTAGTGCGATCTCAGAGTTGGTATATTTAAAGAGCAGGGGGTGTGGTAGGGGTGCATGGGGGCTTGCCCCCCTGCTTAAAATGGTCAGGCAGGTTTTTTCTGTTGTTTATTTTTTTTTAGCTGTTCGAACTTTTAAAAGTTTGATCATATGGCTTCGACCATATGACATTCGAACGTTTAAAAGTTCAATAATGTAATATACACCCTATGAAAAATATATCATTTACACTGGAGGCTTGTCCCCACCCCCTTGTCTGTACTACCCATCATTGCTCTGGGAATAGATTAATTTCAATCCTTCCCATTAATTGGAAAGTTTTGATGTTCTATTCTCCAGGGTGTGTTTCACAAGCTAATGATCTGATTCATTTAACACTTAATTATTGCACAGTCCAAAAGTCACCAGACTTTCAGTGCCCATTTTTCACACTTATTTATTGCTTCTTTCTTTCTTTCTGTGGTCACATAAAGTCTTTCTGTAGTCTTGCATTCTACTTCATCAACTCTGACATTCATCAAAAATGCATCTATCCAGCTTGTTTAGTCCATTATGTGTCTAGCAGTTCACTTCTGAGTCAAACAAACCATTTACCTATCTCCTCACAGTTCTTGTTTATCTGTACTTGCTTCGTTTTTTTGTGTGCCTTAATACCTCTTGGGACAGGCTTCTTATTCTTCTGTCCCTTTGATATATATTTCTTCCACTTGTTTCCCTTCCACCTTATTGTCTCTTTTTTCATCTCATTATGATTGTCTCTTTTGCTGGTGGTTTCTTCTTCCCTGCAGGGGTTTCAGCATCTGACATTGCATACCTTCCCAGTGTCTCTGTGTCACCTCTCTTATGTCCAAGGTTACTCTTCCAGTCCATGTCTGGAAAACAATTCAGATTTTTACTGCATGGGTAGTTTAGCTAACTGTGATACCTTTGCACACCTCCTTCCTGCTGTACTTGGAGAATTCCGGAATATTTTAACCATGCATCTGTTCCATTCATTCATAGTTCATCTAATACCTCCAGCATGACTTTTCTTATAGAGTTTTTCAGAGTAATCTTCAACCAGCTTTATGAACTCACCAGCAAACAGGATAACTATTTTTGCTCACAATATTATTTCATTTTTTTCACAGCAAAATAATGGAAACATGCAAACATGTCTGGTCTGCTTTCTGCTGCTGCCTGCTGCCCAGCAATCTGTGCATCTATTATTATTGTTTCTTGATTTCCTGTTATCACAAATCTCTCAGGTAATATCTGAATTACAAATTGTTCTAGTTCGCTATTGCTTGCCCTCTCTTGTATTCCAATTGTTATGTTTTTATTCTTTATTGAGGAATTTTCAAGGTCATCCATCTTTTCACCTGGCTTTTCTATGTCTTTTATTTCTGGTATTCTGTGACTCTGGTCCTGCATCTCAACTTTAATTTCTGCTTTGTTTTCCTCCAGATCTTGAAACTTACCTTTTATCCTTTTCACTTTTGTTTGTTGCTGTCCTATAATCTATTTTGAGGAACATACATATTAGCCTACAGTGATTACGTTTTCAAACAAAAGTGTGCAATTGCTCCTTCTCTTTATTTGTAGCTTTAAAGGCAACTATCTGTTATTCCTTTTTGTTCATGACTACTCATAATTCCTTCTGGGTTTCTTTTTTCCCTAAGAACACTATTTTTGTCCAGTTAATGCAGGCCATGTTTAATGTATTGGGCTTAGGCAGAGAAACAGCTGGCTCCTGATGCCACTCTCCGATCTAGAGTACCCCAACTGCTCAACACTTGAACCAGACCCAGATATGGTGCTCCTCCCCCATCTCCCTTTCCATCAGTGAATAACATCAGGTCCATTCATGCTCTTACATTGACATGAAAACAAAGAAAAAAGGAACATACTCTACAATGGTGCTCCTCCCTTCTCTCAAATGAGGATGCCTGGTCTATTCAAACCCTCATACTGATATAAACTAAAATAAATAAATTAATAAATTAATTAAAAAAAATGGCCTGCACTTCAGTCATATCTGCTGACTGTGTCCCCACTAGCACCTTTTGCCTGGGGTGGCTGACCCCTTTGCCCCACCCTAGCTACACTTCTGAGCTGAGGCAGCCTTCCTGGCTGGGCTTTCTAGTATCCTCTCGATATTGGTTGTCATTTTTTGACAACTGAGATAAAATCAGTGATATTAAAACTTTTAATATAAATTTAATTTTGTTTTTATTCTTTTTTTTTCCATTCAAGCTGGTTATTCCTTTTCAACAACATGTATTTTAAATGTAAGCTAAAAGTGAAATGGTACACTGTACTGAGTCAATAGAATCATTTCCCATCTATCTTGTTCAGAGAAACACACAGCATGTTAATTTGAAGTATGAGTTATCTATTACATCATCAATATAAAAGGGAAGTCTTTTTCCTTTTACTTGAAGGTGGAATAAGAAAAAAATTAGGAATTTGAGGGGGCCCACAGTGTCTACTCAGAGTTTCCAGCAATAATTTTACCTAGAAGAGGTGTTTAGTGAGAAAGAAATGTACATATTGTCATATGTCTTAAACTTTACATTTATGGAAGGTATGAGTAAAGTTTAGCTTGTTGCAGAAAACTCCCAGGAAGAGAATTATGACTGAAAGTAAGAGATTACACTGCTGCAGAATGTTTGCAGTATAAACCGAAGATCTGATTCTCAATGTTAGGGCACTGGTGTCTGTACTTACTTATGGATATGTTCATGTGGAGTTAACTTATGAAACAAAGCTTAACTGCTGAATAACAATGATTATGAAAAGCCATGCTCCCCTCTTTTCATTGTTAAATAGTGATACTTTTGTGATGCTTAGTTGTATGGCATTAAAGGAGTAGTTATGGAAGGGGAGGAGAATATTTAGCATTTGATTTATTTTGGACTTGTGCATTATTTTGTCATGCTTACTATTAGCAACACTTCATGTATGGTCAATTTTCCTCCAGCCTGCCCTGTAAAACACTATGAGTTTTGCCAAAGTAGTTACTTCAGCTACGAATTCCCAGTAAGCATGTGGTTTTTCCTCTTTAAATAACAGTACAGATTAAAATATATTATGCAAGAAATGTTTATAGTACATTAAATGATTCTAAATGTTTTAAGTTTGTGTTTATTAGTCACTACAAATATACAAGTTTCTGCAAACCACCAGGATAAAGCACATATGCAAAATTTCTTTTTGCCAAGTTTAATGCAGCAAGAGCTTTTAGAAATAGCACCACAATGGTAACAATGCATTGTGGCTAATAATTCTCTTCATAATTTCAATGTGATTCAGTTAGCTTCAAGGATAGCAGAGACTGTAATTTCTTTCATAATAACTGTTTTGTAAGTACAAGGTCTCTTTTAGATAATAATCTGCTTTTAGTTAAATGTATTTCTGTAACAGAGTAATAGTTCTATTTGTACCTTTCAGCTGAAATGTAGCCTGCAAACCTTTGTGATTTTAATATTCATGTATAACACTTTTCCAGTAAAGCTTAATGATGAACTTTGCAATGCTGTAACAGCATGCGCACTCTAGCCATTAAACATAGCTAACACAAACATTCCTTAAGCTCATTTATATGTAACCATTATTTACCAGCATCATATTCTTCAACATGATGAGTCTGCATTCTATTTATCCGCTATGTGTGTAGGGCTACAAATGCACATTTTGCCTCTAACAGGCTATAGTATATTAACATTATCTCTTTCTTTCTCTCACGTGACTGATATTCCTCTACATAGTATTATTAGACTCTTTATGCATGAACATACACAATAAATCTAAGCTAATCATGTTACAGTGAAATATAATCTTAACAGGTTTGAGTAATTTTTGTCACATGCTACTATTGTTTTGTAAACAATATATTTCCACTGACCTGTTTTAAATATTTCAAAAGTTTAAAGCTTCAAAGGATCTTACAAGGAGACCATATGCAAGCTGAGCCATATAACACAATACTGTCAGGTAACTAAAAATGTCCCCATTTATTTTGTTTATTTATTTTTTTATTTATTCAGTTCGGTAACTGGGGTAGAGAACTGATCCAAATAAACCTATTTCAGTCTTAGCCCAGACAAAAATAAATGACAACAGGCAAGTGGGTTAACAAGAAGTATTATAAATACAAAAAAAAAAGTTTTATGAAGATATCAATGACTCAATAATAGCAATAATAATGAAGTGCACAGTATAAGGGACAATAAGAAGGTAGAAAGGAGGGATGAAAAAGAAAGTGAGTGAAACACTGAAGGGACAGAGCACAAAGTGTTAAACAGCACATAGACATTTACTATATAGCGTATATACAACGTGGAAAGATGTCACATATTAATGTAGTTAAGTAATTTGGGGAAGACAAAGCTGCCTGACTGGTGAAGGTAAGAGTGAAAGATTGAGGAGATGTGTCCAGAAGGAAAGCAGTTTCAAACTGACTTGACCCTGAAATTATCTTTAAGCTGAGCATGAAATGAGGGGTATGAATTGAGGTCTTTAACATTAGTAGGAAGGGATTCCTCAAGTTTAGGGCCTAGGATAACAAAGGCATGGCTATTGCAATGACGTCTGGTTCTGGGACATTAAAAAAGTACACCACAGTGGTTAAGACTTCTTAGACTATAATTTGAAGGAGAGGGATATAATCAGAGAAGGTGTTTTGAAACTGCAAAGACAATACCATTTAGAAAGACATTTTTTTAAACCAGGTAGCTGTGTCTAGGCTAATACCAATTTCACATAGATGATCTAAAGAATATCATGGTCAATCTGATTGAACGCTTTGCTGAGGTCAATAAAGAATTCACCAGTGAGTAGGCCTTTGTCCATATCAAGGAGGATATTTTAGTAAGTGTACAAACTGCAGAAGTGCTCCTACCATCCCAGAAACCATGTTGTTTTGAGGAAAGTAGGTGATATTTGGAGATGCAATGGCCGAGTTGATTCTAAACTAATTTTTCAAAGATTTTACAAAGCATGGGAAGAATAGAGATGGAATGGAAGTCAACGGTGTGGGATGCTTTACTTTAGTTAGGGAGAGGTTTAGCAATAGCTGCTTTCCAGATATCAGGCATGATGTTTTGAGTTTGGCAGATATTATAAACGTAAATAAGATGAGACTGTGAAGTCCTTACTTAAGAATAAGAAGCATGGAAGAAGATTGACAGGATGACCAGCAGGTGAGCCAGTTTTTAGTTCTAGAAAGTAGTGGTATTATGTGTTTATATTTGATTGCTTTAAGTTCATTTTCACACATATCTCCTGTGAAAAGTTGCAATATCCCATTCAATCATCCAGACTGGTTCTAAAGGTTTCTAGAGAATCTTTTTGATTGATTAGGCCAGCTTACCCATGAATAAGGGATACATTTGATTAGGTATCTTTTGCAGCATCTAGCATTGCTGATGAGGGATAATACATTACTTTTTTCTCTCAAGAGCAAGTGTTTGCTTTATTACTGGTTCTGGTTAGGTAAAGGACTTCTAAGAGCTCTGAGTCATTCATATCATAGAAGGCTAAGCAGGGAACAACTCACATAGTTTATATAACACTAGGTAGAGGGATAGAACTTTTAGTAAGAGTAGCAAAGGATACTGATACCCAAGCTCTTTTTAATGAAGAAATATTGAGGTCTCTAAAGCTGGTTTAGCTGATTAGCAAGGTATATGCCAAAAGTTGAATTATATTCAATACTGGATGTAAGTGATGAATAAAGTGAGACTATAACTTTTATAAACCTTGGGAAGATATCTCAAAGCATGAGTTGTGCAAAGTAGCAGGATGTTATAACAACCACAGAAATGTGGTGATGAAAGGAGAGTCTGTTATCAACATCCACACTCAAGTCATTAATGACTATGTCAGATATAAGTGGAATATTATCTATAGTATGCCATAGTGGTGCTACATCTGGCATGTCTCTCAACTGTCCAGATTTTCTCAAAATGTCCAGATTTTTGCCTTATATTTTTGGGCTGGTTCTTATAAAATTTGTGGCTTCCTAGCAAATCACTGAGGATTCAAGTCACTAAATAATGACATACATTTGAGTTTCAGACTTCATATCCTTCAGAAAATGCATGCTAACAAAAATTCTGTTATTAGCAATTTTCTAAGTTTATAAGAGCAATATTTAAAAGCTGTCCCTATTTCTGGGCAATTGTCACGCCATTATTTTTTGCTTTATCCATATTTCTTCCACTAAGAGGTTTAGAGGTATGATCTGGCAAAAGAAACTATGCTGGACTTCTTGGTGTTCAGGGTACAGGATAAGTCCATGACAATTACGCCAAGAAATATTGGTCCAGCCCCTGCTGGAGAAGTTGAGCATCAAACTGGGATGTTACACATCCTCCTAGTTAGCAATAATCAGCAAACTCAGTTATCCACAGTATCTTGATATTAGCATTTATGTCAAAGAAATATTTATAGTAAAGAAGACAGCATCCAGGACATAGACCTGTAGAACGTCATCATTGGAATTGTTTGGGTTAGAGCAAATATGTCCAACCTTAGTACACAGTCACCTATCCACTAAACTATTTTTGGGTTATGTTGAGATCTGAGACTTTGTGTCAAAAATCTCAGTATGTGGGATAGTGCTAAAGGCCTTATTCATGGCCTCAGTAACACTTCCAAAGGACTCAGCCAGGTTGAGCAGGTATGATCTTCCCTTTAAAAGGTCATACTGGTGTGTTTCCAAGGATATAAGGTCACATATATCAGTGTTCATTATATAATCAGTAATGCATTCCATACTGTTGCAAATAATACTAGTAATTCAAGCCAAACAGCAAAAAGGCCACAAAAGCAAACAGGAAAACCTGCAAAAAAAAACCAGCCAAGCTGAAAACATGCATGTCCACAGCTAGTGGGGTTTGGCTTTAATGGCCTGAATGTAACCATAAAAGCTTAAAAAGTAAAAAAGTCATGGACATTCAGAAGCCATGTTGCTGAAACACTTAATGTCCTTAATGGGTCGTTTGCATATATATCCAATGGGCCTCCAATAGAGGAGATTTAAGGTATCATACAATGAAAACTTGGGTCTATATTAGAACATAGAAGTTTCAAAACTTCGAATGTTCTAATATCAACCCCTATTCAGCGAAAGCTGAAAACATCAAACATAAAGAACAGCAAATTTTTTTCCTAGGGAAAAAAAATTGCTGTTCTAAAACACATACACACAACACAAGCACACCAAACAAACAGCAATCCACACACATACACCTAAAATCTTACACCTAACCGTACACTAAACTATACACACATCATTAACTATCCACTTACCTAAACCCAAACCCTAACTCTAAGGTCCATCACTATCGCACACTCATCTCACCCACACCCTAACCCTAACTCACCTACCCTGCCCTAACCCTCACGCCCAAACAATCACACACTTACCTGACCTGCGCCCTAACCCTAACTCACCTAACCCGCCCTAACCCTCACGTCTACACAGTCGCACACATACCTAACCCGCACCCTAATACTAACTAACCTAACCCACAGTCAATCGCACACTTACCTGAACCCAACCCGTAACTTTCCACCACAGCACTGAAAATACTGAAGCAACAGAAATGGACAACTGAATTCTTTCCCTAGGAAAAAATTTGGTTTTCTGTTGCTTCGGTATTTTCAGCTTTCGCTGAATATGGGTCAATATTAGGACATTCGAAGTTTTGAAACTTTGATGTTCTAATATTGACCCTGAAAACTATAGCTTGTCTGAGTTTTTCTTGTATTGTTTAACATTATTAATTCTCTGGGTGAGCAGAGGGACCATGTTTATGCAAGGGTACTGCAACTGCCATTCCTTACACATTGGCAACATAACCATTGGAGAGGCACAGTATGAAGAGATAATGGAAGGGTTTGCTAAGTGAGACTTTACACTTATAACATATCCAATAATTTTGACTTGATCTATTGAAATAATTTTTTCAATTTCAAAAAAGTGCCAAAAGGAATTGGTCTGAATTGATCTCAGGGTGGAGGTGTGTGGAGTAGTGGTGTGGACAAAGTGGGTGGGTAGAGTAAAGCTGGTACAGGGTTTGTCAGCAAGAATATATTTTAACACCTTTATTAAACTATCACTTAAGACATATGGAGACATAAATTAATACGAAGGAAAACAAACCATATTAACATGTTTCCATTTACATACATCATACAACACATATGTTCCTTTTTTTACAGCTATCATCAGTCCAATATTATATAAATCGCTCAATTCATGCCTTTCCAGAAACCTCACTCCTCCATTTCCTCCTCCTGAATATTATTCTGTATATATTGTTTCCACAAATTCCATTTATTTCTACTTTGTTTTATCCTTCTCTTTTCAAAAGATCCCACTTCCACTTTTTATGTCTGTTACAATATTCAATAGTTTAAATACAGTTTAAATACAGTTGGCTTAGAGTCTGATTTCCATTTTCTAGCAATTGCTTTTCTGCCAGCCACCAGGGATAAATTTATCAAGGCCTTACAATGTCGAGACAATTCAGATCCTATGTCCCAGCTCAAAAGCATCATTCTCTTAATTATACCCATTTGTTCAACCACTATTTCTGACAGAGTAGTCTATAGGGATTTTTTTTTAAGTCTGCCAACTCATTACACTTCCAGAACATATGCTCCTAATTAGCTTTTTCTTAACCTTCATACCCAGAACATTTGCTGTCTACATGAGGAAACATTCTTTGGAGTTTGCTTAGGGTATAAAATCCCTCTGCAAGCACTTCCAAGCAAAAGTCCTAAACCATATAGACTTTTTTCATGCATGGGAGTCAAACATATGTCCTTGTAAATTGGCTATCAAGTCTCTCTTCTCAATCTTTCTTAACCATCTCTGATTGACTCTTGTAGTTATAGTGCAATATGTTATATGCCCTAATAATTATTCCCTTCAAACAGCAACTTCTGTTCTAGATTCAACTAAAAACTCTAAGAAAACTGGACCAGTCTTTCACTTAGGATTCCCCCATCCTCTTCTTTTTGCCAGGACTGCTTGTAAGCTTCTGAGCCCCCCCCCCCCCACAAGCCTTTCTGTGTTGGAGGGAAGCCTTCTAGCTTATCAGTGGGAGTGGTAAACACTAGGTAGCCTATCTACCAGAAGAGTGGTTTCTGGCCCAGAAATTGTAGTTTATTGGCCGTTTGGGCCGTTTTTCCATCTCTTTCAACCTTCTGGTTTAAAAGCCCGCATTTGCGCTTGTTTACCAACTTTCCTGTAACTAGTCTAGTCCAAATACAGATTTGCTGTATCCAGGACTGTTTGTAAGTTGCTGAGCCCACCAAGCCTTTCTGTATTGGAGGGAAGCATTCTAGCTTATCAGTGGAAGTGATAAGCACTAGGTAGCCTATTTACCACAAGATCCAGGTACAGATTCTTAGTTTTAGCACTTGAATTTGTTTATTCGTGCTCGGCACTTGTTCAGAACTTGCTGTTAGCACTAAATAAGCTACAAATTACTACAGCACTCAACCTTCCTCTTTACCTAGAGGAAAACAGTTCTTGTACTTACTTTCCTCACCTGCTTAGAGAAAAACAGCTCTTATACTCACTTTCCTGACTTGTTTAGAGGAAAGTAGTTTTTTATTCAGGCATGTCCAAGGGTCAACTCCCAGTGTTCTCTCTTGTCTATCTAATGAATCTGGGCATCTTGGGGCAATGTAGCAATTGCCTCATGTACACAGACAACCCTATCCTCCTACTACCTGACACCACAACCTGTAAGAGATGCACTTATCTAGTCAAACTGGAGGTAAGGATCTCTCCAACCAAGTCTGAACTTGACAGTCAAGAGGAGAAGGTAAACACTTGCACCACACCACACTCATCACATATTTCCACTAAACCTACACCAGCAAAATCCACACATAGAAACAAAAAAAACATTTGCGGAGGCTCTCAATAATAATATACTCAAGCAACAGAGACCTCCAAAGAAGAAACGCAAGCAACCTCCACCCCCAACACAACCCAAATGACACATAGCCGACAGACTCAGTGTGCCTCTCAACCATAGCCCATAAGGCAAAACAATGTACCCGACACATTAGTCATAGGTGACTCTATAGTCAGGCACACTGATGTCCCACTCACCAGGCTAAACAAGGAGAAGGTTACTGTCAGCTACCTGTTCGGTGCCAGGATCTGCCACATAACCCACGCACTCAGGTCACTCCACAACAAGTACAAATATGACTCTGAGAAAATCCAAGGAAAACCGTAGTCCGAAGCCAAAAATAATTTATTGAACAACACTATAAACAAAATAAAATAAAATAAAATGAAATGAATTGACCTAGGTTTCGTCCTTAATAAAGACTTCTTCAGAATGCATACCAAATCCATGCTCGCCTATATATATTAACACAAGCCACACCCCTTAATAGAACAAAATCACGTTGTTAAAAAAATGAATGTTAAAATGCACAAAATATATAAAATATATGTTAGATAATTGATCTAAATAGCCCCATACAAATATATTTATATTAAAAATTGATAATTAAAAATTGATAATTAAATATTCTACCATATTAAATACAAAAAACACACAAAATTACCCTATAATGTGTTTCAGCCTTAAAAAAGGTTTGATAGAACAATAATCATTTAAACCAGGGTATTTGTGTGCATCTAACCTAATCTGCCATCTAAATTCACATAAATCAAGGTGGACATCCAAGGTCTTCCCTTGTAAATCATGTTTAATTTGTTGCACCACACAAAACCTGAATTCATGAGTAGGATTACTGGCTACATGCCTAGCTAATGCATTAGTAGATTTTAGATGCTTGATGTCCAAAAGATGCTCTCTAACCCTTTCCCTAAAATTTCTACATGTTTTCCCTATATAAAATGCCAAACATTGTTGACATTTAGCAAAATATACCACATTTTTGGAAAAACAATCATAATGACCTAAAATATAAATATTGTATTTATTGATACTAAAATTATTACCTGTGGGCATGATGTGTGCACAAATAGAACATCTGCCACATTTAAAATTACCAATAGTTCTATTGGTCTCCAAAGCTTTCGGCTAAGAGCATCTTTCAAAAATATCCTTAAATGCACAATCTTTCCTAAAAGCAGATTTAGGACTAGAACCCCACTCGATACCAGTATTATTATCCAGGTGTAAAATACCCCAGTTCTTTTTGATCATATTAACTAACCATTCTGAATCACCATTGGAAGTTGAAATAAACAAAAAAGGGGATTCTCCCATCATATCCTTGCCTTTAGAATGAATTATTTTCTGAATTACATTACGATTACCAAGAATAGGTGTATATATACCTGAATCCCTTTTATGTTTAATTTCATAAAATAACTCCATACATAAATCCCTTGGATATCCCCTGTTCGTGAAAAGTCCTATCATAAAATTCAACTCATCTACAAATTCTTGGTTATCACTGACCATCCGAGCAGCTCTGACTATTTGGCCTTTTATTATTCCACTTTTTTGATGATTAGGGTGCCAACTGTCATATTGCAGATACAAATTGGAGAAGGTAGCCTTCTATGACTCTGTCATTGCCCATGTTGGTGTGAATGACCTGAGATGTACCTCCCTGGGCTACATGAAAAGAGACATGGAAGAGCTCTCCGATCATGTAGCCCAGGCAGGTATGACCCTAGCCCTGAGTAGCATCCTACCATCGCCCAGAATGATATCGCAGTACAAGGACAAAATAATTGACTTCAACAATTGGCTAAGATTCTGGTGTTATTCTAGGGGGATCCAGTATCTGTCTGCTTGGGACAACACGGTTGACAGACCATGATGCTTTGCCAGAGATGGCCTGCACCTGTCACGCCTGGGATTCCGGATAATGGCTAAGGCTCTTGCTGCCCCTATAGTGCCTTTTTTAGGCAATGTTCAAATGACAAATTCACCACCGTAACAGGAACAGGCAAGCAAAAACTGAGGGTAATGCTAATCAATGCTGGAAGTCTAAATCTCAAAATGCACTCCCTCGAGGCACTTCTTAAAATGGAGAACATTGATATCTGTGCAGTGACTGAGACCTGGTTCAAGGCTCCAGAGAGCACCCCTGCATTACCAGGCTATAACTCATACCACACTTTTTGGCCACCTAACCTGGACTGGAACACCAAAGGCAGAGGTGTGTCCATATTCATTAAGGATATGCACACCTCCAGGCTAGTTGCTCAGCATAATGCATCCGAGGTTATCCAAGTTCAACTAACTCTGGACAAAAATGCAATCCAATTTGTAGCTTGCTACAGATCCCCCACCCTGCCCCAGGATTCCCACTCCTCTTTTCTTGATATACTGGAAAATATTAGGGTTGAACCAAACACCCTAATAATGGTCGATTTCAACTATCCCAGCATTAACTGGGAAAACTACTCATGTACCATCTCCTTCACTCAACGCTTTCTGGAATTCATAAATTCCAATGCCCTAGATCAACTTATCCACACCCCCACCAGGGGCAACAACTTCCTAGATGTAGTATTTACCAACATGAGTGACCGGTGTTCCACACCTGAAGTCAACACCTCATTGGTCAGATCCGACCATAAGCTAATCACCCTAGATATCCACATCCCGCCCCCACCCCCCATTAAGGAAATTATGGTAAAACATTTCTCCAAAGCCAACTTCATGCTTCTTAAGACAGAAGTGGCGAGTTTCATGACACCCATGCAGATGGACAATACAGTTACAACTGCTGAATCCTACACAGATGCACTCTATAAGCACTTACACAAGTGCATGGATCATGCAATCCCAAGCAGAACCAAGACATTATCCTCCAAAAAAAAAGGAAGCCAATCTGGTGGTCCCCTGCCATAAACAAACTCTACAACAGAAGGAAGAAACTGTTGCAAAAGAGAATATAATCCCATGAGTGGAGGAGTTCCCTGGTCAGCCTCAGTAAGAAACTGAGCTCCCTTATAAGATCCTCCAAATCTAGCTATGAAAGCAAAATCACCACTGATTCTAGGGACAACCACAAAGCATTCTATAGCTATGTCAAGAATTCCAATGGCAACACCCAGATCTGCTCTGAGTTACAGCACAATGGCATGAAAATTACAGAACCAACTGATATTGCCAATGTCCTGGCAGATAGGTTCAGTGCTAACTTTACCCCCCTCTCACCCCCTAAAGGGCCCATAACTATACAGGAAGAATGCAGAGTCCCTGTAATCACAACTACGCAGGTAAAAGTTGCACTCTCTAAAGCCAAAAACACAGTATCCATGGGACTGGACAACATCTCAGGCTGTGTTTTACATGAACTTCAGAATGAACTGGCTCCCGACCTAAGCACCATGTTCAATCATAGTCTCACATCAGGCTTTGTGCTCACTGAATGGTGCACAGCAACAGTTATCCCAGTCCACAAAGGGGAGCCACCACTGATCCTGGGAACTATCGCCATATTAGCCTGATGAGCCTGGTCTGTAAGCCCATGGAACGTATCATCATGGAACTCATAAACAAAGACATTGGTAACCTCCAAACTCTGGAACCCATCCAGTTCGGGTTTGTGAAAGGCAGATCATGCCTCCTGAACCTGATTGACTTCTTTGAGGCAGTCACCAAAACTGTAGATGAGGGTAAGGTGGTTCACACCACTCACCAGGCTAAACAAGGAGAAAGTTGATGTATTATGTCTGCTAGGGGTACTGCTATCTCTTATTCAATCCCAATAATTTCAGTCATTCTCTGATATTCATTAATAATTGTGTAGACATTGCATGAAGCCTACATGATTAGCATGAAGATCAGAATGCTGCTCATCTTGATTATACAATTTCAAGAGCCGTCTCATAGCCAACAGCAGTGTTGGTGGCCATGAAATGGAACTAGGAGCATTAGCACACAATGTAAACAAACATGCTTGGCTCTAGGCAAACTTATGCGAACATGAATGGACAGCTTATATGAAGTAAATGCAAGTCACTTTTAAGCATGTAGATGCAGGGGACCTGAAATTCAACTAATTTACACAGAATATAATGTGAAAAGTGCAGGGATGATTACAAAGGGAGGGTAAAAGAAAAAAAAATGTACTCAGTACTTTCAAAAGTGATAACACCACAGAACAATTTTTTTTAATAGAAATGTCCATATGGATGGTAATAATAAATAATATTATAAATGATTCTGTTTACAAGTGCTTACCCATGCACATAACCTAAAAATAGATAGACATGTTAACAATGGATGTGAGAGATGGATACACAATGCAACACTGAAAGAAAGGGCAGTAACTGTGATATCAGTGTTGGTAATATGCCAAGTTGAGATAATAGTTAGCATGGGCTGTGAATACTTCCTGGGCCATTCGCATACACTGCAGTTACTGAATATGACATGTAGATACAGGGAATGTATGTGTGATAACTGACCATAGTGCTATATCCCCCAGTTCATCCTATATAAACAACACATAAGCCATACAGAAGTTGCAACTGTGTCATACACAGCCAAAAGGGACATGTTTTAACATTTTTCATCAGACAGCAGTACATAGTACATAGTATATTACAATGAAACATGTCATAGACAAGCATGTGTCTTGTTTACATGTGCATCATAAATATAATAGCAATCAAAATTCCTAAGTGACAAATGACAAGACAGATCTGATGACATTGTAGTACTTCAAGGTCTCCTTTTGTAAATGGAACACATCATTATATTGTGCATGTTGACAAGACATTACCGTAAACACTGTCATAACAGCAGGTAACCAACACAGATGCATATATTATTTGCAGTAATAATAAATAAAAATTTAGAATAATAACTTCATGCAGTGTTGCTTTTGTAAAGTCAGTAGATTCATAGAATGTTGCCTTTGGCTGGAGTTGAACTGCAAGCTATATAAGTCCACTGACTACGAATGTATATGAATCACATGCAACATTTCTGCAGTTTTTTCTACCTAAGTAGTGTGGGTAGTTGTAGCCTTGTCCATATTCAGGCTTGCGTTTTGGGCCTAGTTGTTTGTTTGTAGAGGCTGTGTGTCTGAGCACATGTTGCAGGCCACCTTAGTTTAGCCAAAGCCATTCTTGCATTTCAGTAAGAGGGGAGTGTTTATGGTCATTGGTTGATTGGGGTAACCTGGACTACAGCTTGGAGTAAGCACCTCATTGGTTCTTTTGAACTTTTTTTTAAAGGTGTTTCAGGTTTCAGCTTTCTGTTACTTAAGAAGTTAACTTGTGAGTGTTTTTGCCATTTCACACTGAGCTAATCAGAGGAAGGGCACTGATCAAACCCTGATCTGTGATATATAACAGTTAAGTATCTTGTTTTTTTGCTTATTTTTACGAGTTATTGATAGCACTTTTATTGTCTGCTGCATACTTTTCTAGCTAGTTTCACTGTGTGTGAGGTATTAATTGGAAATTTTCTACATTTGTTAAGCACCTGTTTGGGTTTGTTTGTTCTGATTTCCTGCCAAGGAGTGTATCATATAACTTATTTGTTTGCCATTCAAAGCGTTCTCTAGAGTCTCCTTACTCCTTTATCTGTCTAAAACTTTAATTTGAAGGCTCACTGCTGCTTTTTTGCTGTGATTAACATTTCTGCAGTTTTTAACATTAAGTATCCTGTTTTTTTGCTTATTTTATGAGTTATTTATTGCACTAGGGCCAATAGCCTAGTACCTACCTATGAACCTATGAACCTATGACACAGTGGAAGTCTTAAAGTTGTGAGACTGGACTTATGTGAAGTCATTACATCATTATTATTATTATTCACATTCTAATACTTGTGCATGTCATTCAAGCATAGCAGCGGTAGGACATACAATGCTTACAGTCAGCCAATGTGGGTTTTGAATGCCTGACTATGTGACGACAGAAGCTACTTGATATTGGAAAGAATGAATGCACCATGGGGCCACTGGTCCTACAAGTGTGAGATATTTTGGTATTTGGAGCAGTGACATTTTATTGCTGCAAGAGAGAATGTGTGACTGTCATTTGTTTTTAAATACTGTTGCACTGTTGCTATATGTATGTTTTTCACACAACATTGCCAATTGTTAAATATATATAGACACATAAAATGCATAATACAGTCATCACTGTGATGGGAAAATGACAACCAGGCACAATGTGTGAATAATCGTGGATTCATAAACATGTCTTACTAAGGCACCAGCATATAGGACATAGTCTTATGTCCTCACTCCACAGGGAAAGCCTCAGTAGCTCTAACAGGAAAACAAATATCATCACATGGCATCATCATTATCAAGTAAAGCATTTCTAAGTGAAAAAGGAGCAGAAATCACTGCAATAGGCATCTCCATTCATACATGTACACAACAGATAGCTGGCTGACAACACTGACAGATGTTGTTACACAAGAGAGTCTAAGGGGTAATGGATGGATTTGAACAGAAAACCTAAGATCGCAAGGTACAGAGCACTACATTAATCACATGTGCTACACAAGGTGTTATTTTATAAATGTGACAGTACACATTTAAATAGATGGCATCACCACTCTTTCATATGTTGATGTTCTTCTAAAATGTATGAAGATGGTTGAAGTGCACAGGAACACTACACAGCTACACATACTATATGCATTAGAATCCTTCTGTACATAGCATGATAGACAAACTCCTGTGGACAGCAGTCCATCATTAGTAGAGTTAAACCTCCTTCCTTTGTATTTATGCAGTCTAGAAAGTGCAGTATCATACCTGCCACTTCATTCCAGGATGCTTGTACACTTGTCTTGTCTCATATTTGTACAATGTGCAATGATAATATAAACAGACATGTCTACAGTGCAGTACAGAATAACAGTGATGGATTATGTGTGAATAGGTTACCCAAAATGCTAACACAATTGCAAGTGTGAACACTGGACTGCAAAAATATTTAACAGACTGATTTAACTGAGTCACAATTATGCTGACATCCAGATAACTTGTTGTCAAAATTCAATACAGACATGCAGATATTGCATAACCTAAGCAAAGAATCATTGCTTGTAATTTATTATGCTCTCTGCCTGAGGCACAGTGATGGCAAGTTCAGCTGTGTGGCTGATGGCAAATTATTAGCACAGGTGTAATCATATCTTGAGATGTTGAACTTATAATGAGAATTAGCAGTAGTCAGTGGTATTCTGTGAAGATTTTCACACAAATAAGCAATATAAACATACAACCATGTCTGAATCTGATGGAATGCAGAATAGATGTATGTTATGGTTATGTTTCAGGTGCCATGATTTACATGTGTCATGATGGCTGCAGTTCTTTAATCCTTATATGTATGTTACAGGTGTATTCTGAAACACATGAGAGACCAAGCATGCTACTGATGATGAAAATATGGCTTATGAAGAATTTGGAATCAAGGAGGTTTACTAGATGATACAGAAAGGTACAAGGATGTGTACAGCTGGTGACAGGATTACACATACAGATATGCTAACAGATTAGTTCATTTTCATTTATGCGCATATCTGTGTTGTGTTACTGTTTGCTTTATCATCATAATTATTCATGCAAAATCTGTAGAACAGAGGCTTCACAATAAGGAGCAAGCACATTAATATAGCAGCAGGATAATGATGTGTTAGGAAAAGGAATAGGCAGCATTTACACTCGCATGCATCATATAAAACATTCAAAAACAGATTGGTGTACATCTAGATTCGAACCTTGAGAGTATTCCAAGAATAATCTGCAGACATGAGTATTACCTAAATACACCATATAGGAACTCCTACTTCACAAATTTTCCAGACAATGTATGTATTACTTTTCAATACCCTCATGATAACTGTATGCTGTACATTCAACTCTTCAGCTTATTCAATAGTAGATTAACCTGACTATACATAGCTAATCACAGTAATGTGAAGAGCACCAGAAAAATGTGTCTGAAGGCAAAAACTCACAAGATTTTGCCATAAGTTGTGTATGTCCATTTAGCCTCAGTTGCAGTTGTTGCTTGATGCCAAACATTACACAAATGCAGAGGAGGAAAACTAATGACAATGAAAGAAGAACATACATAGCCAGGGTGAGAGGGAGGCAGGGACCAAGTAACATGATAGAAGCAGGATAATACTAGCTCATAATAAAATGTCTGCAACAGCTCCACATTAAACAGTGTACTGAAAACAGTCAGTAACACCTAGCTAATGCCTGGATTACAACCCTTGAAAGTATGCAAAGATCTGCTAATAGATCTGAGCATTAGCTCATTACACCACAAAAAAGCTCCCACTCCACACATTTAAATCACACAACTGAAGGACAGTAACAACTTAATAAAGTAGCAAAGGTGAACATAATGAAAGGGAGGGACAGAGAGAGAGATAGAAAGAGAGAGAGTGAGACTAATGATGAGAGAAATAGCAATAGTATTTTTATGGTGCATGTAGGACAATTTGTATGGTATGCTACTCTTACTTATTTCCTAATTATTAATCTGTCATGTTCTGTACAATAACGTACTTGCTGTAGGGGACAAGAAGGGGTAGGAGAGTACAAGCAACATTCAGACATAAGAAGGATAAGGGTGTCCTGCTGGGACTGCAATATTTTTGCAGATGATATATTGCTGTCCTAATTAAATGGTACGTTAATGAAATGTTGTAAATGGAAAGAAATAATGATGTTTGCAGTTCACTATGTTATAGGAATATAAAAAGTCAAGAAATAATAATTTGACCTACACCTGTAATTGAACTAATGACATTACGCAAAAACATCAATCTACAGAGAGGGGAATTATCTCAACATGCCACATAAGAACTTCCCATTCTTTATATCCAGCAGCCTAACAACTCTTACAATAGCTGTTTCAAGTAGTACCATTAGTCTGCCCTTACTTTGTATTCTCATAGAGCAGCAGATTTTAGCATATTTCATGAAAGTAACTGGACTACTGTGAGTGGATTTAAAATCCTAAGCTTTTGCCATAGTGAGTTGAATGCCATTTACCATCAGTCAGCACTGGTGCATGATGCCAACCTCCATACAAATGCTAAGGACAAAAGTGAAAGCTTTTCCATAGGCCATTTCTGGCCATGTGTGTTGTGTGTGTGATTCTATTTTTTTGACTAGATTAAATGTATTTAAAAGGAGACAGTGATAAAAATGAGGGAAAAGCAGACAGTAGGACACAGGGGAAAGCACTGGAACTTCTGGAGGGTGGTGTGAGAACACCATAGCTATACACTACTTCATAACATAAATGTAGAATTGTACAAAGAAAAGACTTTCCTGACTTTGGAGAGTCACCACACCAGGGATGGGTGGCAACAACAGAATAATGTTGTATAGTCAATTGGACCAAATCAAGTGTGTCAAGATGATGCATAAGTGAAGTGAAGAGCTATGTATGGAGCATATTTCTTTTTCTAGGATAGGTGCTCATTTTTCTGGTGCTCATTTTTTTTCGAAAGAAGAATACTGGCAAAGGTGCTTAGCAGAGGTAGGGCATGTGCATGCAGTCTTGCAGGTCCTTACATCATGTTTGCATTTCCTGCACTTAGTTCAGATTTTATTCATAAATGCTAATGAGGTCACATCTCATTTCATATTCACAGTGCTGACGAGGTTGAAGCTGTACTATATCAAGGTAATCATGCAAGCAAGGAAAGGTGTATCATGGCAGAAGAGAGTGTTTACCCACAGAGCTTCATACATCTAATTGCTTTCAAAACAAATGTCTAGTATCACAGCTAGCTTGATGCAAAGATAGGTTGCTGTTTTTTTTTATAAAATGCTATATTTCAACTTGATGAATTGCATTTCACAATGCTCCCATACCTCAGTGTATGCATTGTTTGTCCCTTGTTGGTAGCATAGGCATGTATATCAGTTATTTGTTGCATTACAAATGACTGTGAAGAATGTAACATGACATTATGGAACATTCTCTATGGCCATGTGGCAAGTTATTTTAGAAACATATTGTATTACTTTATAGCAAGGCATTTGTAACCCACAATATGTTAAGCCAGTGACATATAATTGACCACTCTCCACACAATGGGTCATCCAAGAATACTTTTAGCAATTTGTACTGGAAAAGTGTACATTGCTTTGGTTTATGTTGTAATGCACTACTCAGTTAAAAGCTGTTGTCTTCCTTACATAACATGAACACTTGTTTTTCATTTCCTTTACTTTTTTGGGGCCTGGCATTGTGTTTGCTAGTGTACTCTAATACAAAGCTTTATTTTTTTACTTATTTTGTAGTGCGGTGTTAGTTCTGACATGGAGGACAACAGCAGTGGGTATACTGCAGAAATTTCAAATAGCCAATGCAATTCAATAATTCACACTCACTTCTTTTATGTTAGGCTTGCTGGCATGTATTCACCCTACCACCCTGTCCCAATGATGATAACTGTACACTGGCCTTTGCACATTTTTAATGAAGATACAGTTCCAGACATGTGTTGGAAAGTAAAATACTTGATGCAAATTATTGTGCAAACTCCATAGGTAGATATTGTAAACAGTCATACAGTATTACTGACATCACTGTACACAGGACAGATGTTTCATCTTACGGACATAAAACTTTTTGCATATGGAATTAAGCAATTACCTATTTTTTCAAACAGGCTTCACACTTAACATGCACACAGATGTGAGAGGAAGCAGTTGCATATGTGCTATACCAATTCCCTATCCACCAAGTTTTGCAGAACAATGTTCTGTGACATGCAGTCCATCCAAAGTTAAATAGGATCTAAAAACCCTTCTTTTAGACAGAGGTCTAGCAACAGCAGCAGCAGCAAATTCATTTAAAGGCTGTTGCACATATAACTCTCTAATGGCAGCAACAAACACTAACATGCTTTTTTTTCTAATTGTAATTGTGACTGTAATCCAAAGAGTTTTGGGTTTCAGGGCAAATGGCTACACTGAGAGTACATGATTGCTTTACAGCTTAATAAATAGATCCACCATGTCAGACTGGTTAATTAGCATGTAGCATGGTTGCTTACGCTTTCATTAGTACATTTCTTTAGTAGCTCTACACTAAGTGTACATTCATTTAATGACTATAAAATAGCATGCTATTGTGTGCATGGCACATCACATACACAATAGTTGCACTTAGTGCAGCTACTGATGAATCCATCCCTTCATTTTTTATTGAATGACTTGTCCTTCTGCCTTTAAATTTTGTATTTCTTTAAGCAAACAATGCTCAGAACTGTCAAGATTAGTTGTTTGCACCTACAGACAGCTCATTTCTTTGGAATCATAAGGACAGAATATTACGCTGTCTTCAGCTGCAGACTTCTTAACCCATTGAACATTTGCTAAATTAAAAAAAACAAGTTAATATCATTGCATATGCAAGAAACTCAACACGTCTCATGGCATTCATCATTTTTGTCTTATTTTTCAGGCCTACATGCTTACAGAAAAATTATTCTTTTTAGATTAAGCCAGGGGCTTTAATCCAGACATTCACCTATGCACAAATAAGAGAAAATATCTCAACATTCCATATAACATTATCAGTGAACTTTTACACCCCACATCCTACCCAAACAACCCTAGATTACAGCATATTATCTTAAACTTGCCTTTGTCCAGCCCTTTTTTCTTTTTACATTGTTGTTCTTCTTTCGGCTTTTCCCGGTTAGGGGTCGCCACAGCGGAATTCCGGTCTGCTAATGATTGGCAGCAGATTTTTTACGGATGCCGAGGTGCCAGCTCGATGCCCAACCTTCAACGAAGGCATGCCCATTCTATGCATGTCTTTCAAATGCCACTCGACCATGGGGAGGACATGCAGACTTCACACAGAAGGTGCTCCCGCCGAGAATCTAATGGGAGAACCTCTTGCTGTGAGGCAACAGTGCTACCGCAGCACCACCACGGCTTTTTCTTTTTACATTGTAATGCCTGTATTTCTTGAAACTAAAACTAAAAAGTACCTGCTTTCTCTAATATCCCTATTACACACAATAATCACTGAAATGATTCACCCAGTCCACCACATTTAAGATACCATGACTATACACTACACAAATTTGTTTTCATTTACATTATAACATATAGCTTATACCATGAAATGTTTTATACAAATACTATTAAGAACAACAACTGTTTTACTTACAGTTATTTGTTTTCCTTTTAGTGCTCTTCTAAACATCAATGACATAAAGTGCAGACGTCCAGTCTTTCTCTGCCATCTTTTCTTGCAATGCCATAGTTCACAAATGTGATTTTCATAACCTCACATTTATTCACTAATTCCAGTGTTGCTGTTCTTCTTCCTGCTCATTTCTATCTCTCAGCATCAGATTCTGGTTCATGTCTAAGAGACACCGGATTCTTCGAGTCAACTCCTGTGCTTTTTTCTGTCTATCATGCATTTTCCTTTGGAACATGGGAAAAGGTTTCGGCACCAAAGTCTGTCTAAGAGCTTTATTGTTAAAATAATGAAAAGCACTGTTCTCTTCTGTTTATTGGCTTACTTATTGTTGGAAAAACCTTTTTATTTTCTTCTTCACTTGTTCTGCATCAAAAATGTATTTGATCCTCTGGGAAAATATTCTAAAGACAGCTCTATACAGCAACTTGAATTTTACATCTGACTTTCAATATTCCATGATTGTTGGTATAAATATGCTTCTCTTCTGCTTGGTGTACAGCGAATAACCATTTTCTCTAAAAATTATAGTGTCTTCAGTTTTTAATACTTTGCCCTTCTACCACAGTTTTGCCAGGCTCAACTATTTCGGCTGATATGATTGCGTATTTACTAATACAGGCCTTGTCTACTTTCCCGTGGCCAGGTTTGTGGCATATACTTGATGAGGCCTGTCAATTAATAAACCCTTCTGTGGAATACCAGTCCAGTTGCCTATATGTGCTTTCATAAAATTAATACATTCTGTTTGTTCCACGTTCTCTGGTATAGCAGAGAATATTAGGTTTTCCATGCGCGTTCTCTCTTTAAACTCTACCATTTTTTGAAACAGCTTACCTTGAGAAGTCTCATACTCAGCTAGCTTTTTCTTTATTTTAACCTCTGATTTTTGCATTTTTATCAGTTCATCTGAATAGCTATTTAAAGCATTGTCTATTTTTCAGCCTTTTTTATCTGAGTCGATATACTCCTTCAATGTTTCATTTATTTTAATCACCTCTGAGTACATTTGAGGTATTTTTTCCTCTAAATTACTGGAAGCCATCTCTTGTACCAAAGCTGGATCTTAAACTGCTTTTTGTTGAACAGCTACAGGATTCTTCCCACAGTGTTTTGTCTTTACCTTTTCTGATTGATTCTCTTTCAGGTTCTCTAAATTTCTTTTTTGCTGACATCTAGGCAGTGTACTTACTAGCTAGTAACTGAATTTTACAGAAGCTGACAGAATTACTAGCTCTTATTTCTCAGTTTCTTTTTTCACAGTGGAAGAGGTAAAAATTAAACAGTTACCCGGGTGCAGCTATTTTTTTAAGTCCCTATCAGTAAAAATATTGGCAGTGGCACTAAGATCAGAGAAGTAAGCATGGTTTGAGATAAATTCAGTCCAGAATTGTTGCTTACTTTCAACCTTTCTAATATAGCTGAAGAAGACATTACGGTTTTCTTTTGAACTAATTACAACCCTATGTTTATAGCTGGCCTTAAGTTTCCTAATGGCAAGTTTAGAAGACTTACTTGCCAGTTTTAAATCTCTTTTATAAAGATGATATTGACATATTTTCATGATGACCACATGTTTTATTTTTTAATTTTTATTACAGACAGTGTTGATGTAGTTCTACCACATAGGTTTAATTTTAAACTTGATGCTGTGTTTATACCGGGTTGTCATGGGTGCCTCAATGCATCTGTCCAAGAGAGAGTAAAATTCAGATAAATATGCAGAAACCTCAGTTACAAGGTCTGCTGGGAATCTCTACCATCTATGATTATCATTAAGATCAGTGAATAGTAAATACTTGCTTTCACAGTAATCCTGCAGTTAGATTGCCAGATCCATCTAAGGAGGGGATAAGAAGTGGGTGGTGCAATTGGTAGTAATGTTTGTGAGAACAAGCTCAAGAAGATTAACACCTCCAGGGAAGGGAAGAATATGGTTAGGTATGTTAGCATCTACAACATCCAATAATTTCTGGGTATATAGTTGTTGAAAGTAAATGCATGTTAGCTAATCTGTGAATAGGTGAATTCACCATAAGGCTGGCATTTGCAAGGTTACGAAAGGCCTCAAGGTCATAAATTTTATTGTTTAGGTTTCTGTCATTCAGCAGGGTTAACATGGTACTGTTTAGTACAGTTTGTTATTTTTTGGATGCCCTTAAAGAGAACTTTGTGACTATGGGGTAGAAAAAGTAGTTTTTAAACAGTTAGTGAAAAGCAAGGGGTGAAAGATATAGGCCACCCTGTAGAGCAGGTTAGTCATCCATCAACCATTTATTTCCATGCAGAGGCACACTAGCTCTCCCTAGAACCATAACAGATTACTAGCAATTTATTAAAGCCAATTATTTTATCATTTCATGGTCATGGTAGAATGCTGCTCAATTCCAGGGCCTTGCCACCTTCAAAGACATGAGCACAGAGCTCAAGAAAGATTCTCAACATCTCCTCCAGTGATGGAATACATTTGATCCTTCACCACAGGTGGACAGCTACAAGTATGTAACTGCATCAGAGGCTGTGCAGTAACAAAGGACCTTATTGATATTCCAAATTCTTGCACCAAAGAGGCAGCTTTCTCACTGTCTCACTGTCTTATTTAACTCTGCTAAACCACAGTAAGTGTTGTGTGTATATATTTTATAATGGAGTCACCAATTACTAAGACATTTTTAGGATGTGCAGCAGGATTATGTGAAATTAAGGGTACATACTTTCAGTACAGGTGACTGCCAGCAACTGCAGATGTAGCTGTGAATGTGAGTATAATATTAACATGTGTGTTCTGTAGCTTAAGTGAGCTAACAGGATTCGTAGAAGGTCTAGGAGGCTTAAGCAAGGATTTCTCTTCTACATTGTGATATATTGAAGTAATGTGTCAGTGGTGTGGCAATTTTGTTTTCTTATGACACTGTTTACTGACAGGATAGAGAGATTATTTTCTAAATAGGTGCATCTTTCCCAGGTGGAACCAGTATGTGCTAAAAGAAGTGTGGTGCAAGTAAACATTAGGCAGTTGCTACACTTCTTCAGAAAATCAAGTGCACGTAGGCTAGCTAAGGATGAGACCAAAATGGGCTGGGAAATGAAGGTGACAGATAATATATAAATATTTAGACTATTAATTACTAAGAAAACTGCTAATAGAATTAATAGAGTGTAGATCTAAAATCAGTGCAAAACAGAAATAGTTGAGGAGACAAAATATGTGACAAGCTTAGTTACAATAATAAGGAGGGGTCATTTTTGAATAAGATTGTGTCTGAGGATAATTGGTCACATCTGTAGCTAATTAACTGTGGATACTAAGTTGAATATGATGGAATCGAAAATTTATTTCATTAGTCTGAAGGGAGTTTTTCTGTAAAACAATAAGATGAGCCAACAAAAGAGTAGTCAAAACATCTACATGGCCAACTTGATAATGGGGTGAACAACTCAAAATTTACTTGGTTTAAGAACACATTAGGAATTGGATGGGAACGTTGGAATTTTGTCCATACACAGCAGACTGTTTTATAGTAGTCTTTTCAGTGAGTTTTCTCTTGAAAGCCTTATAATGTTTTCATTTCCCTTTAGATACAAATACTGGTATCTAGCTCCAGTTTTGTTCTATGCTAAGCAGAAGTTCTTAAAGTTTAACATTAACAGAACAATATAAAAACTGCAATCAAACTAGAAATAAATAAGAAAAACATATCCTTTGCTGTCTCTGTACTGCTCTAAATACTTTAGGTAACAAACATAATATTTGAAAATAGGAAGAATTCAAGTACAGGGGAGAAGCTACTTTAAAGTGTGACATGCCTCATCACTGAAGGGAACATTTACACACCAGCATTTATAGGCATCTGCAATTTACCCCTCTCTGCCTCTTTACTGCTCTTATATACTTTAGATAAACGTAGTAACTGTTTTTGTATCCTATTTCACAGAGCTAGAGCTTTAAGTACATTGCCACAGGTGAGACTGCATGTACACAGGGCATACATTGCTTACCTGTGTTTTTACTGTTATCATCTCACCCTGTGTTTTGTGGGCTGCCTTCATGTTTTAGCATCCTTGAGCACCCAATGGCATATTAATGTAGTCGTACTGCTCCCATTCTGCAGAGTTTGCCTTATCACCAGTTTATTGTGGTGTACCTTCACTTTTAGTTTCTCTCTTTTAACAGCTACAGCAAAACTCTGTCTCAGGCCATTTGTTTACCTTTGATGGGCTGGGTGTGTAGAATTACTGGGAGATGTGGCCATCTTTGCCCCTTTCACACACAGTTCCCCAGCCTCCCTCCAGACCCACACATTTAATCCCACTGCTCTCCTCCCACTTTTAATGACATCACAAACCTGATTAAAAACACATCTACATATCAGGACAATTTGCACACATTCACCAACCACATACCATCTGTCATGACAGTATTACAGTTTAAAACCATATCACTCATTATCCTATCTCATAGAGCACTCATCTAGAGCTCTCCCACCCAGGAATACAACTGCTCAACACAGGATAACTAGTCATCTCCTACTACTAGGAGTTTGAATATTACTCCAAGCTGCCTCTCAGTCAAGATTTTTCCAATTCTGAGAACTAGCAAACTTCCATTACTGGTAGAGGTCTGTATTTCCCTCCCAGTCACTTCTCAGACAAGAGTTTGCCCAACCTGATTATTCCAGATCTTTGAAAAGTTTAAACCTAGAACAGCTATTAATAGAGTAAGAAAATATTGTCTTATGTCCGACTGCTATTAGGTATGTCAGTACAGTCAGTATCTACACACACAGTTGGTCTTAAGTTATTGCTAAAGAATACATGAAATGCACAGTTTCTGCTATATCTTGTAATTGGTTGTCCTGTCTTCAGCTTAGCAGTTGCTCCCCACAACGATTCTCCCTGGTTACCCTTGAAACATCATAAACTGCAATTCCATCTGTTTCTCCCTAAAACTAATTAGCTCTGTAGAAACATAAGCAGCCCTGTAACCAGTCTTATAAAAACAGCCCAAAGACCAAAAAATATTTAACATTATATTTTGATTATGTTGCTGCTGAATAATCAGATACTTTTTGGTACTTTGCCATAACTCAAGACCCAACTCTTTTCTCCTGGAACTAGCCCCATTCCTCTCAACTCCACTCCATTCAGCCACAGTATGAGTGGCTTTCTTATGCTCCCCACCCACCCCCATATTATTAAATTTATAAACCAAAGCATGTCATCTGACTCACCCCCCCCCCATATTATAATCTCTGTTGGCCAAAACATATCAACTGATTCTTTAATACCTACAGTATACCAGTCAATGTAGCCAACCAGATAAAAACAAATAAATAGCCAATTAATACCAAACTAGAAACCAACAATCTTTTTCCCTATTCTTGTATTATCAACCTTCCTGCCCAAAAGGTGCATCCCAATTTTTTTGTAGTTTTCTTCCTCCCATTTCCTCTCTCCTCTTCTATATGACTATTTCACACCTTCCAACATGCATCTATATTGACTTCCCCTTACTTGAACTTTAACCATTGTAAGCCAATTAACTACTTATAAATCATGACTCACCTATAGTTAAACCAAGTCTGCCACAAAGGCATGCTTACCCCCTTTTCACAGATACAGCTCCCTAATCTGACAATCCTTCTTTATTGTAGGCAAAATCCTACTCAAAAAACAGATATTAATGACCTACACCATACAGAAAACTCCAGTGGAAAAAAAAACTACTTCTCCATAGCCTGAGAAATGCCAACACCCACCCCAATAAACTAATAGAGAGAACAGACCCCAACCCTGGACCAACACTTTTCCCTTCTAAACACTCCTAATATCCAACCCACCCAAGCCTTAGCATAAAAACACCTGTTCTCAACAATCTGCTAAAGTACAACAAACCGCAATTTCTTCTGCCAGCCTACAAATATATCATTTCAATGTCTACAGCATCTGCAATAAGATACCAGACCTTCATGTATGATTGAATTCCATCAACCCACATCCTAGTTATCAGTGAGGCCTACCAATAGGCCTGAAAATAAAGATGAAGAAATCATTCCTGCTGTCTAAACTATCATTAGGAATCAATAAAGAAATATTAATAGCCAAACAAAACATAAATCAGAAATATATAATCATTGTAGTCTCCTACATTCTCCCTCCCCTAAAAATGTCAAGACTACCAAAAATATGCTTAGCTATTTAAAATCTACTTTCAACCAAGAAACTATCCTGCTAGGTGACCTTCATATAGATTGGACATCTTACAAACTTAAGTCTACTCCCCATAATATTAACTTCTATCAGTTCACTCAACTGATACAAAAAACAACCAACTCAATTTGACAACAAATACAAAAAAAGACATCTATAGTAGATTGCATACTCTCAAGCATCCCTAAAACAATTACCAAGTCAGACTCTTGATGATCATCACCTCACCTATATCGAGAGAATACCACACAAAGTCAAGGATTTGGTGTAGAAGGTCAAACACAGGTTACATCACAGCATGATGGAATGAGTCCCCAAAGTAAGAAAAATAAGAAGATCCAGAGACATCTGAAGAACACATATGGACATGGAAAAGAAAAAGAGATTCAATATGATGTAATATTTATACAAAGGAGAAAGCAAAGATAATCATTACAAAAAGAGCAACACCACAAATATTTGAAGAGAAATACAGGCAAAGGAATCCAGATATGAAAAGCTTTACAATACAAAAAATAAGAAGACAAAGAGGAAAAGTAGAAAAGAAGATTAGTAATGGAGAATTAAAGAAATAGAAACTTAGGTTATGAAGTACTTGTGAAGTGAAGGATTCAGTAATGAAAATCTAACTCAGAAAGCACCACAGCAGGATACAGCAAAAGACATCCAAATTAAGGAGAAACCAGTGGAACAGGAAGCAACTGGGGATTTGACATATAAAGATATTTTGGAGCCTTCCACAGGAAACCAGTATAAATGTTTATCTGAAGCTGGACAGCAAGGATAGAAACAAGAAACTGTGGCAACTCTGATGCAGTCAGTGTTGAGGAGTGAAAAGCCAGTGAATTCCCATATGACAGAGGAAAGGGTGACGCAGGATGAAATTGAAGAGAATATGCCACAGGAAAATGCTATAGAACTCTCTATAGAATGCCTGCAGGAAATGGAGAACAAAGAAGGTGCCCTTAGTTTAGAAGAAAATGAGGTAAGAGAAGAGCTGCTTGATTCAATAGCGATATACAGACATATTAAGATAATTGAAAGAAATAGATTGCAGAAAGTCAATAAAACCCCACAAATTAGAAGTTTGATAGAACAAATGAGCACAGTAATTAGGACTGTCCATACAGATCCATGCAATATAATAGACATAAACAGGATATATTAGTGTGTAGCTAAATTCATAACAGATAAAATTCTACCACAAGAACACAGGGTATTTAGGGAAAGGAAGGAGAGAAATTGAATATCATCATGGAAGAACTGAACAGAGAAAACTATAAAACAATTAAGACAAGAAGTGTCACTGTCAGAAGAGTATAGAAGAGGGAACAGGTCAACAAAAATACTCAGAAAGATAGATGTGATAAAAGCAATGCACAGTATTGTAACAGATCAGGATCTACCTTGCACTATTGCAAATAATAAACTAAAAATCCCATCACAGGCAGAAAAACTTTTAAGATGCACAAATGAATATAAAAGAAAAGTACAAAATAAGCAATTTATTGATGACCCCAAAATGTTCGGGTCTATATTACAAGACCAAAGACGCATTCTTTCTAATGCATCTTGGTCGAACATAAGAGGCTGAAAACACAAAATATCAAAATGGCTGTTAAGTGAATTCTTTCCCTGGGAAAGAATTTGCTTGGCCACTTCGGTGCTTTGCCGTTTTTGGCACTGTAGTGTGGTCTTGGAGTTGGCATATTTAAGTAGGGGTGTGTGGGGGGTGAAGTCCCCACTTAATTTAATGTTTGAAATTGTTTTTTATTTTCTTTTTGTTGTTGTTGGAACAGCAATTTTTTTCCCTTGGAAAAAAATCGCTGTTTTGACACTTTGACATTGTAAGCTTTCGCTTACATAGGGTCGATTAATCACCATTTGCTTTTTTAAGCGTTTGGCGATCTAATATAGTCCCAAATGTTCTATAGGGATTTGGGAAACAAGGTAAAAGGAATTGAAAGATCACTCAAAAAGGAAGAAAAAGATATGTTTTGGAGAAATAGCTATGAAAATCCTGTGGAACATAACAAAGATGCAAAATGGATAGGAGAAGTAAAAGAAAGAATAAGAAGTTCAAAGGTACAGGATATGAAATGGGATGAGGTAACAGCCAGACAGACTGAGATGAAGTTAAAAAAATCCTCCAAATGGAAAACCCCAGGCCCAGATGCAGTGCCTAACCTCTGGCTAAAGGTATTAACACCTTGACATGGAGAATTACCCATGGAGAACTATTTATATGCACACTTCGAACAGACACCAACCTGGTTAACAACAGGAAAAACAATGTTCCTACCTAACATTGAACTTGCAAGTTATCCTAAAAATTACATACCAATAACTTGCCTTCCAATGATGTATAAACTATATACCAGAACTGATGCTGACAGAGTTTATAGTCATTTAGAAGAAAACTTTTGATCATGGCAATAGAACAAAAGGGTAATAAAAGAAAGTCAAATGGAACAACAGATCATCTGTTGCTAAATAAAGTCATAATGGAGAACTGTAAAAAGGGGAAGAATCTAAGTATGGCATGGATTGACAACAAAAAAAACATTTGATAGTATCCCACTTTCATGCATAAAAGAGTGCTTAAAATGTATAAGATACACCCTACACTGATCAACTACATCACGATGACCAGGAAATAGTGGAAAACCACTTTTCAGTTAAGCCATGATAAAGGACAAATTATTATATATTCCATGGTGAATCCTTGCTATTCTGTCTTGCCCTTAACCCTTTAAGCTGTCTACTTAACAGATTAAGCCATAGCTTACTCCTAGAAAACAAACAGCTCAAATATTTTCTTTGTCGATGATTTAAAACTGTATATCTTATCAGATGAGGAACTGAAAGCACAACTGCTAGTAGTCAAAACTTTTTCATATGATATAAGAATGTCATTTGGTCTGGATAAATGTGTAAAAGCAATCTTTAAAGCAGGTAAACTGTTGTACCAAGAAAACATCAGCTTGGGACTAGAATGTGATATAAAATAATTTGAGCAGGAGGGAGTGTATAAATATCTGGGAATTTATGAAGGATCAACAATATGACATGAACAAATGTGAATAAAACTTAGTAAGCAATATTTTAGAAGACTTATATTAATCCTGAAAACAGCATTGACATCTAGGAACAACATTCAAACTATAAACCAATTTGCTCTTCCTGTCCTAACTTACAGTTTTAGAGTGATTGACTGGCCCCAAAACATGCTGGATAAATTTGACAGGAAAACAAGAAAGATGCTTCATGCTTACCAAATGATTTATAAAAATCAATGCATACCAAGACTATATATTACCCATTCTGAAAGAGGTATGGTTCTCCTTGAAATTGATTACATGTATAGATCTGCAATCGTGGGACTGCACACATATCTGCTGACCTCACAAGACCCAAATGCAATGAAAGTTTTGAAACATGAAGAGAATAAATCTAAGATGATTCCCTGCTTAGGCTAGCAGAAGCATATGGGTGTCAAGTAGGAGTGGAAATCAAACCAGAAGTATATAAAAATCAGGCAAGAACTGAATGTGCCAAAAAAAACAAAAGAAAGAATATAAGGTAAAGGATCAGATGAGAATGTGGAAAATGCATAAATATAGTTGCAAATATAGAAAACTTCTGGAAGAACCTCATGTTTATCAGGAGTAAATGCAGGAATGGTTAAGTAGAGGTGAATTCAAACCAAAAGATGAAAGGTTAATATTGGCCGTCCAAGATAGTGGGCTATGTACACATTGGTTTGCAAAGTCCATTGACTATGGGAGAAACAGATAAATGTAGGCTTTGTAAAACAGAATTGGAAATAGTCACATACCTTGTTGCTGGCTGTGACATACTAATGGCAGAAGGACTGTATACTGAAAGACATAATAATGTGGCAAGACTGTTGCACCGGGGATTGTGCAAACATTATGGCACTGATGTGGCTGAAAAACACTGGAAATACGAGCCACAAGGCATCATAGAAAATGATGAAGTCTACATCACATGAGATCACGCATTACCAACAGTTCAAAAGAGAGATGTGAGAATACCCAGCTATAGTGGTCCATGAAAAGAAAACAAAAGTAGCATTAATCATTGAAATCGCTACACCTAGTAACTACAGTGTCTTGCATACAGAGAGACACAAATTCATGAAAATATCAAGATCTGCAGGCAAAAATGAGAGCAATATGGAAGAGAGATACCCAGACAGTTCCAATAGTAGTAGGAGCAACAGGTCTTATAAAAATAATCTACAATCATATTTAGATATGTTACCAATGCAAAACAACACCACTTAGCCACCACAGGGAAGTGTGTGTCACGTATATCTGACCACAATAATGAACACGATAAAACTTTAATCAACAATAAGACTTAAATATAACAGATCCTGCAAAAAGTAAAACTGGATGATGCACACTTTTGGCTAGTGCTTTCTTCAGATCCATAAAAACACTTTAATCAAGGTAACTAATTAAAAAGCTTAGAGCCAATCGAACTATTGGTTTGACTGCACATTGCAGGTAAAGACTGAAACCGTACTAATTTTATGAACTTTAATTGTACTCATGGTATTAGAAACCCAAAAGATTTGGGGAAACTAAAAAAGAGAGACTACCACAATCACCTCAAACCCCTATACTTCATCATTGTGAAAAACTTCGCCAATTTTGATTCATCCATATTTAATTACACACAATCAAAATTAATGGAATCCTGCAAATATTTGCCTTCCAGATGAAGCTTTTTGTCACTTCAATAACTCCTACTTAACCATACTGTACCAATAAGCCCCATTGGGATAAGGAAAAAATGAAAATACATTCTGCCCCATGGATAACTCTTCAAACTAAGTAACTCATGAGAGACAGAAACACCACCTGGAAATAATGGCACAAAACAAGGACCCAGTCATATCTAGGCACATATCAGTATCTCAGAAAACACCCAAAGGTACAAGCTCATTATGATAAAAAACAGCATATATTCACAAAAAATGCCAAAATTTAAACAACCTTCTAAAACCAAGTAGAAAACTCACCCCAAATCTTTTCATATCTGAAACTAGCATTGACATTGCAGACAAATTCAACAAACACTTCATATTCAGTACTGTACTTAACTGAGATAATAATAGGCTATACCCACTCCACCTACCCTCCAGTCCATAGTTCTATACCCCAACACAACCTAAAAAAACATTCAGGCAAATGCTATTAAGAAATACAATAAAAAATGAAACTCACAGCACTAGCTCCTGACAATCTGCCATCTGAATACCTCAGTAGAGCAGCTGACACCATTTGCTACTCTCTATCTATCTTAATTAATAGATCCATTACAGGAAACTGCTACATCCCAGCCCTATGGAAAGCTTCCTTCATAATCCCATTACACAAAAGTGGCACAACCACCAAACTGTCAAACTATTGCCCTATAGTAATCTTTCCTTCCCTCTTCAAAGTACTTGAAAAATGCATACATCAGCAACTCCTAGGCTTTCTACTTGATAACCAATTACTTTCTCCTACCCAACATGGCTTTTGTCCTTTACCACAATACCCAAACTGCCCTACAATTTACCTAGATACCATCATTAATCAAAGTAAAAACTCAGGTAATTTTTCTTGGACTTGTCAAAAGCCTTCAACACAGTCTCACATAAACTACTCTTACAAAGACTAAATCTTATAGGCCTCAGAACTTCCCCAACTAGCTGTTTCACCAGGTACCTAAATAATTATACCCTGTCTTTAAAGTGGTATGACTCCCATCTACCTTCCTTCCAATCACTGCAGGAGACCACCCAGTCTACATACTTAGGCCAGGACTTTTCAATATCTTTATTAATGACATGCACAAGGAATCAAAACTCGCCACCATAATACAATATGCGGAAACTCAAATTTAGTTTACTCTGCCCCAGGTCTTACCACCTTAGAAACTATTACACAGGAAGCTTTCATGTCTATAGAAAACAGGCTAAATAAAATTCAGTTGCTCTTAAACCCCAGGATAGCCAAACTAATTATATTCTTTCTTAAAAACATAAATCAAAGCAACACTTAACTTAATATTATTACCTCAAACAAACACAAAAATTGAAAAAAAACACCAATGCAATATTAGTAAGTTACAATCTGCACATTGACAATGCAGTCAAAATGACACACTGCAAACTAGGCCCTCTTTATAGAGTAAAGCACCTGTTAAGTGATCAAAGAAAAAAGTAAATGTCACCTCCCTTTTCCTTCCTACCTTCTTATATGGCTTCACAATATTAACAGATCTTAGCTCTTACACAAAACACAAACTAAAGAGCACCTACAACAAAATTAACAAATTATCCTACAGCTTCCCAAACTGCGCACACCACTGCATGGTGCTCAAGACCCTCAACACATCACAATCTCACATTTATTCACGGCATGCAAAATACTTAAATAGCTACATAAACACCTTCACTGTCAAATATCATCCAATGGCATGTACCAAACAAAAGCATAAAATCCTCAGAACTTAAAATACCTACTTCTAATAAATCAAATAATTATTATGGTGACTAGCTATTGTCTATCATCATCTCCAAGGCACAAAACAAACTTCCAAACCACATCAGGCTTTTAAATAACCTGTAATAATTCAAATCCACCCTAAAATATGCTATGGCAACTAATAAACTATGTAACTGTAACATACCTACAGTTTGAAGTATGCAATCCCAAATATGTCCATTATGGATTTTTGATTTTATAGGTATATGCCATTTTAATTCTATCCAATTTTCCTTTTTGTGATCAAATTAACCTATCCCATTTGGTTAGACATTGACCTTACCCATTCCATGGTTGATAATTATATATCACCCCTAATGAGAATAATTGGGAACATACCATAGATAATCTGAGGGGACCCTTGCATGGGATAAAACATTTAGAAGTGACTCTGTCCCAATACAAGGGACAGCCCTGGGGTAAACTTTCTGTTTCCCATCTGTAGAGGGATGAATGTTGGTCTATGTGGGTGGTGAGTCAGATCCAGAGAAATGGTATCCTCTGTGAGATATAACTATCCCTCCAAACCATTCTGTTGATGTTGCAGAAGAGGATAAGATCTGTAGACAGAGTATCTCCATTGCTATTTGACTTGGTTTTGTGCAGTAAATGCATCAGTATTGCATGCCTTGTTTGCCAGATACTGGTCATTTCTTAGCATATATAGTGACAGGGTTTTGAGGTGGTCCATGTAGTACATGTTGATTAAGCCTTGTATCTTTTTAATAAAGCACTTGTGCTGGTATTCTAGTTGACACATTTCTGTACAGATACATGCCAAATGGGGCATCATATTCAATTACTGGCCAAATGACAGATGAGTAAAGGACAGTAATATCCCTAGATCTCAACACAATCCCTTCCTTTACCTGGGCAATATAAAAGGACTTTATTACTGCAATGGACACATGTTGTTCAAAAGTTAGACCACTGTCCACATAAGTTCCCAAATCCTGAACAAGTGTGTCAACTCTTGGGACTATTGTTAATGGGTTAGTTCCCTGGAATAGATAACTTTCCAAAGAATGCAATAATGCCTTTTTGACATTTAGTTTCAGTCCATGATTCAGGATCCAGTTATTTATTTGGGACAAACCTTCCTGCAGGATGGCTACATTATTTGAGGATTCAATGACTGCTCCTAGCTTGCATTCATCTGCAAACTTAGTCAACCAGAGTCATTTGGTATTGGCTATTACTTCAGAAAAGTAGATGTCAAACAGAAGAGGTTCAAGCACACAGCCCTGGGTGACTTGCCTCTTTCTTTGAAGAGGTAACTTTCTCTATTTTGGTTTCCTCTGTCCTATATCTGAGCTAGATGCTAATCCAGTGGGTGAAATAAGGGTGCATTCCCATTTTATTTAGCTTTTTTATGTCTGAGTGGGAAATTTTGTCAAAAGCTTTGACCAGGTCAAGGTATGACTGTAGCTGTTCTCCATTTGCTTGGTACAAAATCTCTATGGAGACTGAAATTGAACAGTTCTGTTAGGGGTGTGGCTAAATCATACTTTGTGCTATTTTATGTGCATACAGGAATATTGCCGGGATCCATCAATGCAGTATTTTTAGCTTTTACTTTTAGGATTTGGTATTGTGTGATAGCTGAAGGTAAGCCATTTTCAGGTATATTTTGAGGGACAGACAGAGGTGAGAAAGGGGAAAGGTTAGAGCTAAACTTTTCAGCCAGTAGGTTCGCTATATCTTATATTTTACTCACAGCATCTTGAAAACATCTATTTCCATAATTTGATATTTTTGGAAGTAATGGTTGTTGACCTTTTACTTTGAAGTACTTAGTAAACAATGTACGTTGATTGTTTTTCTTTTGAATTGTAAAGAATGTATTTCTAGCCTTGTTTTTGAAGCTTTTTTTTCCTCTGGTCGTTTGCTGAAAATGAGCATTTCAGTTACCAAATGGACTTTCCTGGTAAACAAAAGCAAATAAATAAGATACTATATAAAGAAAATAAAGCAAGTAATTTACTTTTCCCACATAGCTTACTAGTCTATGGAAAAGACTGGTTCAGTGAGTTTCTGCTTGAAATCTTGAAATGTTTTCTTTTCCTTTTACATACAAATACTAGTATCTTTTTCCTTCCTAACATCACAAGTAATTAACTTCTAAATTCTAACACTTACCTAGAGAAGGATAGAGCAATTTTGTGGATTACTTGCCAGAAATCTGTATGGATTTCTGATGGAATTTTAAACCTGTCCAACTTCTTTGAGGTAGTCAGAGCAACAGTGGATGAGTGTTTATAGTGCAGTGGACCTATCAAGGCATTTGATACCATCTATAAAACATTTGAGTTGGGTAATATTTATGTGATCTGCCAAAAAAAAATATTACCAGGTTACCAACATTTTTAACATGTACCATAGGCAATTAATTCTTCAAGGGCAGCATGCACTGAATTTGTACATGAAAGACTGAAATGTAAAGTTGTTTGCTAGCGGCAAACTCTTTTTTGTTACAGATCTGTTTAATGTGGAATTATTCAGATGAATTTTACTTCTGCAGAGATTGTGCATATTGACTGAAATTGGTGGATTGTAGTGACAGTTTGAGTGGCCTTTTTATGATTGAAATTTTCTGAAATGGGTAGTTTTGTCATTATTGGTTCATACAATTTGTCTCGCTGCTTACTGGAAGAATGTTCAAAACTAAAATTTTCAAACATATTCTAACAAGTGATGTTGTATTACACAAGGAAAATAATACAATCAGGAAGTTGAATCAAGGAACACATACATGTATGCATGGCCCTAAAAATGTGTGCTGGGAACCTGTAGTTTGAAAACAGCCCAAAGGTAAACTTAATCCTCTACTGGCCAGATGCATTTTCTTTGAATGTGGGTTTCAATGTCTTTTCAATTAATGTGAGTTTCAAGGGTAGAGAAGTTAACTGCTCATGCTAAGTCTGTTTTCATTGTGAGACTGTATTGTTTGTGTAGCAAATGGCTATCAGTCTTTGTGCTATAAAATTGTAATTTAAAACTTTTATTGTAATATCTGTAATCACTGTAGAAGTAAATAAGAAAACAGCACACACGCTTACAGATTTGAACAGTGTTTATGGTAAAGTGGATGAAAAAGCCAAGTAATGGAATGCTGGAATGACTTGGGAGGGGGCTGTTGTGGGGTGGGAACTAGCAGGCTGCTGCAGGAGGGGCTGCTCTGGGAGGAGACAATCAATTACCTTGCCTATGGTCTCATTTGAGCATGAGCCAGCTCTGACTACATACCAACAGATTCCAGCACTTTAAGTTGACTCAGTAGTGTAGAACAGCAGAGATTTCTGCTAGCAGGTATACTGAACACATTATTTAAGTGGCCCAGCATCAATGGGGTGGGAAGTAAGTCTGCATTGCCTTTACCAAGGACATTAGAAATTTTGTATTTTTTTAATTTCTTTTTTACATTATCTTTTTTTCTGCTTCTTTACAAATTCTCCAAATGAAATGAAAACTAAGAAATATATGGATTTGATAACACATATCTGGAATACTGCATCAATAGTGCAACTATGCCTATGAATATTAGTTTACTAATGAAATTATATATAGCCACAAATTGGTTGAACCCAGCACAGGTGTCGTGGCAAAATTTCAGGCTGTTAGCGATTAAGCATATATTAGCGCACAAATTGTTAATTAGAAATAATAAGAAAAGTATAAACAGCATAAAAATTTGGGAACAAATCTTTAATATTATTTTGGCGTAGCGGTCTCTATCCACTTTCCATCAGGACATTCTGTATGTGTACCAACACATTCTTGGATTAGATAGAAAATGTAGAAATAATACAAATTATTGGCTTGAGTTGGTTTATAATTGTCTATTGTAGATGCTTTTATGTTTAATTTTTTGTGATTTTAATTTCCTGTACTTGGTTAAAATGATATTTATTCTTAATGTATTATAGCAAAAATGGAACTAAAACATTGAAAGCAATATTGTACATAATGTAAATAGTGTGTGAAATGTATAATGGTTTGGCAAAACAATAAAAATGATTATTGAAAAAAAAAAAATAGTGCAACTATGCCAAGCTTTTATTCCATTTTTGCAAGGACCTTGTACATGGGGGCATTTATCTAGGCTCCTGAAAATACATATGTATACACATAAGCACACAGCATAAACAAACATACACACACACACACACACACACACACACACACACACACGCACGTGCACACTTTGTCTTCCTTCTCTCTCTAGCTATCTGTCTCTTACTGCAATATAGTTGAAAGACGACAAATTCGGCTGTCCACTCCTGTGTGTAAAACAAATGATTTATTAGCGCTTTCGTCTGCCAATGTTGCCAAACTTCTTCAGATATGACGAAAGCGCTAATAAGTCATTTATTTTACACACAGGAGTGGACAGCCAAATTTGTCTTTTTTCAACTTTGTTTGAGTTTCTTTCTTCGCTTTCTTACTGCAATATCTTCAGACCCACAGCTAGGCACAATGACGAAGGCAACACCTAGTATTAAATGTCCTGGAAATATGACTTTATTGTGGCAATACTGCAAATAGTATGATGTCATACTTCTTATTCCCTGTTATTTTTATTTTTATTTTTATTGGTTTTGTACAGAACACAGAATAAACAGAAGAACATTTTTTTTAAGTTGTACTGTTATGTTTCATTACATCATAATAATGTAAGTTCACTTCTCTGTGTCTTGCTCATCTTTCTTATTTTATGTGGGAGAAGTCATAGAAGTGTTATACTTTTATCTTTCTTTCTTTCTTTCCCTCCATTTAACTTTTTATTGTCTTGTATTTATCCAGACTTTCTTGTTGTAGATATTATAAAGGGCTGCCTTCATTCCTTCCTGATTTTTACTTTGCTCAATTCTATTTTCAGCTTCAGTTTTCTTCTTTCTTTTTCTGACTATTTTTTACATTTAATGGACAGTATTTGCAAACAATATATTTGCAAAATGCATTTTCCAAAAGAAAATATTGTTTCACAGCTAATATAATAATAACTGGATCTCAACTGTCTTAGAAATCTGCTTGTCTGATTGTACAATATAGAGTTCTCGTACTCCCTCCATCCCTTGACCAGTCAATGTCTAGACTGTGACAAAAGTTTTCCAATAAGTCTGATGACGAGCCTATGATAGATACAAATAAATAAATACAATTCTGCCCAAAACTGTATGCATTACTCTGAAGTTCATAAAATGTAGGTCTTGAGTCACAGTAAATGCTTGTTCAGAAACCAGAAGGATCATATTTTAACTTTTATTCATTCATAAAAGTGATTTTTTACAAAAGACATATGTTTACTATTTCTCCTGCCAATCCCATTGTGCTGTAGTTTTGGCCCTGATAGTGACTGATACAGATGAAGATGAACTGGTTTGGGAAATGGAGGATCCAATTGGTAAGGGTTTGGAGTGAACAACTGGCCATACTGGAAGAAAGGAAGGTGTTAATAGAATCCAGCTGCAAGAACTTCACATGGGTAAAGGTGAGGAACTGCAGTTTCTACAGTGTCAGACTCAGGAGTATAACCCCATCAAGAAGTAAGAAAGTATTCTAGATGGCTGCTGGAGGCACGTAGAACTGCACATTTACAGAGGGTCAAATATAATCAGCATTGTGTTGAACATTCCAAATATTGGCTGTGGGGGTGTTAGGAGCATGCAGAAAAATGTTCTAATACCTGCTGGGTAATGACTGCAAGCAACTGTGTGGTGACTATAATCCCTGGCTCTTGACTCCTGTTGTGATATCCTGTGATGACAACATTTGAGAGGAATGAAAAGGGTTGTAGAGAGATGGGAGTAGAATGTCATGAGGTATTACTAAGTGTCAATAAAAATTTAAAAAAGCTGTTATTTTTGACAAATGTATAAACTTATTAGGGCAGTTTTATCCATGATACTGGGATAATGTTCACACATTCCATCAGTGATAGACAAATAATTTTGCACAACATACATTTTTAGTGCAGATTCCTCTGTACACTTAGCCAACCTTGTTTTAATAAGTAATAAATCTTTCAAAAGGCACACTGCATATATTTTCATCTGAATTGAATGCCACAGTTTCTAATAAAGGAATATGCAGTATATGCTTTGCAATATCTGTAGCAAGTACCTATTGTTTGTCACGTCTTCCTCTAATTGGCTTGCATTAATTTTTAGCAATGGTAACTATGACTTTTTTTTGCTCAGTTCTTCAGAAACCTGTTTTCTTTTACAAACTGAATTCTGCTTACATGCTGATGTGCTGAAGCTTTCATGTTATTTACGTGAGATATACTTTGATTGATATTCATTCTGAGATATATTTTGCTGACTATTCTGCCTGTCATCAGTTACAATTTAACTTGTGTAGGTTGGTTAGTTCTTTTCATAGGCTCATAGGTGTATACTACCAGACCAGGGGTGATTTTCTGATTACCCATCTACTGGTCCAAAGTGGCACATAAATAGGGATAAGGAGGAACTCTGCTTCATGTGGATGGGGACCTGTTCTAGAGAATGGGAATTCTCTGTGATACATATCTGTCTTTCTAACATGAACTATTTAAGTCACAAGCAAAATGTGGGTCTTTTGATCTAGTAGTTCAGATGCTGTTTGTTATGCCGAGATAGAGAAGGTTCATCAAAACATGGTCCAGGAATGCCTTATATGGCAGGCAAAGATCACATCTCAGAGGTCTGTATGATCCCAACTAAAAAGACAGGCCAGGATATTATGTTTACTCCCTGTATTCTTTTTGTAAGGAACTTTTGAGGATGTTCCAGTTGCTTCATGTGTTTGGTCAGTTACATACCATAGGGGGCATTATCCTCTATGACGGGTATAATGGTGGGCGAGTGCAGTGGTGTGATGACCTCTCTGGACCTAGATGCCATGCTCTTGCTTATAAGCAAAGCAGCATAGAAAGATTTTCCTATTACTTTGGACACACATTGGTCAAATGCCAGGTTACAGTCTACATAAGTTCACAGAATCCCTGAGCAGTAAACTAACGTTTACAAGTGTTTTATTGATGATGCCTTTACCTGGGATGGCAGACTTCCCAGAATGTTCTATAATGCATTTCTTGGCATTGAGTTTTAAGCCATGGCTTTGGCTCCAAGCAATTGTCTGTCTTCGACCTTCCTGAAGGTTGCTGCAGACTGGAGGATTTAATGACTGCTCCCAGTTTGTAATCATTTGCAAAGTTGGCTAGCCAGAGACCTTTGACATTGGCTTTAGCATTAAAGAAGTAGATGCCAAAGAGGTGTAGGCCTAGCACAGAGCTCTAGGGTACTCCACTGATGACTGACCTCTTTGTTGAGGTGGCCTCAATAATTCTAACCTCCTGGATTCTATCAGTCTGTCAGCTAGGTATCAAGTGTGTTATAAAGGTGCTTATGCCAGTTTCTGTAAGTTTGTTGACAATGCCTGAGTGGAATATTGTCTCAAATGCTTTAGCCAGATCTAGGTATGCAGCATGCATCATTTTCCTCCCATCCATTGTCTTACTGACCTTTTCAAAGAAGCCCACCACTTTCAGTAAGTATGACCTTTCTTTGACAAAGCCAGACTGGGATGGATCCAATGTCTGCAGGTCTCCTATGTCCTTGATAATTTCCATGATAATCCTTTCCATGGCTTTGCAAATAATACTATTCAGGCTAATTTTCCTTAAATGCGTGATATTAATATTTTGACTATAACAGATGCATGGTGTACAACAATCTTTAATGGTCTAAGGTGTGGCATGATCTACCGTGTAAGAACAGAATAAATGGTTCAGTTTCACAATAACACTTTACACCCTAAGTTCACTTTTGGTAAAGCAAACATTAACTGATGTGTAACCTAATTAAGTGAAATCCAGAAGACTTTTCCAAGCAAAAGACAGAGAGAGATCAGATATGTAAATACTATGGTTGGCACATATGAGACCAAGCAATGCTGTTATGAATGTGTATGCAGTATTACAGATTTTAACACGTTTATTCAGCAGCTAAAGCACAAGGCTCAGAGACAATACAAGGCCATTATTAATCAAAGGGACATGACATTGCCAGTTCAAGAAAGGGGAAGCATTTCCTAAGAACAGAAAGCTTCTCTTCTGAAAAGAAGTAGTGCTACAGTCTAGTCAGCTAAATAGTTTTCATAATGGCATCTGATCTTTAAAACAAAAATGTTGCATAGTTAGTGATAATGATAATAAAAGTTATTATTATAATTAGAATATTAATAACGCAGTCTTCACCTGCAAAAATACATTGATAACATACACTTTTTTTATTTTTTCATGTGTTAATAAATAAAGAGTGTTCATCTGCAACTTTAAAATAACTTACAACAAAGGTCAGTATAGTAGCTCAGTGTTAAAACTTTTACCTCACTGATTTGGGGTTCATTTCTAGTCACAGGATGCAGTTTATGTGGAATCGACATGCTTTCCTTCCATCTTGGATTTTCTCTGGGCATCTAATTTTCTTCTGTATCTGCAAGGATTAAAGTTGATTTAAATGCCACCTCTTTTTGGAGCAATCATCTTTGTCCCAGAATCTAATGCTGTCCTTATAGAGACACATATTGTTGACTGTACTGATTGATTTTGAGCAACAGATGACATCTCTTCAAACCATAATGGCCAAATAGAATAAATACAAATTCCTTCTATGAAAATTAAACTTTTTTTTTGACCGATCTTGGACGTTTAAGCATAGGGCAGTGGTGTGCAAACGGGATCGGCCACCTCTTTTTGGAGCAATCATCTTTGTCCCAGAATCTAATGCTGTCCTTATAGAGACACATATTGTTGACTGTACTGATTGATTTGAGCAACAGATGACATCTCTTCAAACCATAATGGCCAAATAGAATAAATACAAATTCCTTCTATGAAAATTAAACTTTTTTTTTTGACCGATCTTGGAAGTTTAAGCATAGGGCAGTGGCGTGCAAACGAGATCGGGCCGAAAATTAAAAAAAATGGGAAAACTCAATTTACATTAAATTTGCATTTTGCCATTATAGTCAATGGCATGCAGAATGTAAACAATAGCAGGGAGCACTGATTGTCAAGGGGGAAAGAGCCCGTTTTAGTGTAGTAACTAATGACCTACACACTTGGGTATGCAAATAAGGGGAGTTATACTGAATCACATATTCCTTCAAAGTGTCAGCTTGTACCTAACTGTGTTAGGTGCGGCAATACAACAGTGCAAGTCTAAGAGCTGAATGATTCATAAAGGGGTGTGTCATGCTTGCTGTAAGCTCACTGGAGCCCTGTGGCCTGTGTTTACCATTAGCTGAGCACAGCTGAGGAAGAGGATATGTCAGATGTGCCTGAGCACTGTGTACATAGCGTAAACGGGTGTGTGCGCCACACACCAGGTTTTAAACATTAAAAAAAACCCAAAAAAAACAAAACAAAAAAAAAAAACCAGGAGGAAACAGCAGCACTGTTTACATTTCAGCACTGGGTATGTGCAGCATGCCCCAGGGCTTAAATAGGGAGGCACTTGGAAGGGGAAAGAGGAGTAGGAATGCAATCAAGGAGAACTAGCATAGCTGGCAAGTGGAATGTATTAGAATCAGCCAATTACACATGCAGCAGCCCAGCACACTACTATGAACTATGCAAACACCTTTCAGACTGGTTTTTTCCACAAACTCTACACCACCGGTGTATACAGACGGGGGATTTTTAACTGGCAGAACTAACTAAAAATGTTAGAGGCTGCTGCTGATTTACTCCATCAACATGTGCTAGAGACTGAGGGTGGTGAGGAGGAGAATGCTGGCAACTGACTCACAGTGAGGAGGAGGAGACGAGTGTACAGAACCAGGGTCACCTACCAGGGCCTACATGAGTTGGAGATAGTGGAGCACTATATGGTGGACAGGGACATTCTACAGCAAATTGTCCAGCTGTGGCATCTTCGCCTCACACACAGAACCAAGAGAGGGGAACCCATCCCAGTGGATTCCAAGGCAGCAACCAGGTGCTTCACCAGTTCCTAGATGGCATGACACCACATGCCAATGAGCACATATATTTCCCCAACACCTGTGAGGCATTGACCAGAAGTATGCATCTTTTCCACCATATAGCAGAATACACTGAGGTAGTTAGTGCTATAGACTGCACACACATCCACATCAGAGCACCACCTGGTGAACAGGGTAGGGTCTACTTAAACTGCAAGGGCTTCCCTTCCATCAACTGCCAGGTGGTGTGCGATGCCCAAGGAATTATCATGAATGTATGTGCTGGCAGCCCTGAAAGCTATCACGACTCCCACATCTTCCATTGCTCACAGCTGTATCAGGGGTTTGCCAGGTGGGGCATCCCATATGGCCATCTAGTGAGGGATGCTGGCTATGCACTGGAGCCGTGGCTGATGACACCCATCAGAAATGCACACACACTCAAACAAAAACACCATAATGAGGCACGTGCATAAACCAGGATCATTGTAGAGCATGTGTTTGGGATGTTCAAATCACAGTTCCACTGCCTTGACATATCCGGTGAAGCTTTGCAGTACTCTCCAGCTACATGTACACAAATGTTTATAGTATGTGTCATGCTACACAAAATGATCCTGCGGAAACAGCTGCAGCAGGAACAGCACCAGGCAAGGCCATATAGCCCCCCACCATTGCCAAGGCCAGCACAGAGGGACTCGGCGGAGGAACCACCTGAGCCTGTCCATGTAGGCAGAAGGAGGCATGCCTAGTATGCCCAGGCCTTAGCAAAGAGGCAACACATAGCACACAGCCTGACACTGTTTTGCTTTCTACATTTACTTGGTTTCCACGTGTACTGTCTTTGGTGGTGAACTCAGTGAATCTTTTTGTTTCAGCCTGACACTGTAGGGATCCAGGGACTGATACCTCTCTCCGACTTGCACATACAGTAAAAGGAATGCTACACATGACACTACCTGTGCTTTACCATGTATAGGGAGTGTACTATGTGGATCTGATATAGTCAGCCCTCCAGTGCCATCTTCAATTCTGGCCCAGCAACAAGGTAAGCCACCCTTCCTATCAATTACTGAATGGAGTGGTATGTTATGATATTTGCATGTATGGTATGGATGCAAGCATGCAAGGGAATTGGGTGGCTGAACGGGATAGCAGCTGACAGCTATATGGGTCAGCAGGAAATCCATAACAAATACTGGTATCAACATACTAGGCAGTACTACACAAGGTGACAACACCCACATGTGATGGCCCAAATAACTGTGGGTGTCAATAGTTCACACACACGGATGTCAGTGAGGGTCACATACCCACCACCAGCCTCACCCAGCAGGACAGGTGTAGATGACCATAAAGAAAGGTCGGCCTAAGGCCCTCAAATGATGACAGAGGTGAACAGTGCCCCTACAGACCTACACAGACATACCACAACTGGTCTAGCAGTTGCATGTTAGTTCTAAAGGGTAAGAATTCTGAAACTGAAATTAATGCCATTAAAGTGTAACATGTGTACTTTACTGATATGCTTCCTTTCTGCATGATAGGTCCCAATACAATATGAAATGGAAGCCAATAAACTAACCAAAATACTAGTACAGTCATTGCAAATGTTTAAAGTAGGTGCCCAACCCCCCCCCCACCCCCACACACACACACACCCCCACCCCCACCCCACACACACACACACACACACACACACACACACACACACACACACACACACACACAATCCCATGTAGAAACGCAGTAACATGTATGTTTGAGGAGTAATATCACAGGAGCACAGATTGCCAGAGCTGTCCCAATCTACATTGTTGCATGTGTGCAATATGTAGGGGTCAGTGTGGTAAGTTTGTTGTGTGTTCAATATTGTCTGAAAGTGGTCAGCGTGTGGGCCTGGATGGTTGTGTCTCAGTGGCCTAGGTACAGTCCAGTGGTCGACAGGGCCATGTTCCAACAACTACAGTGCTAACCAAACTGCTTCTCAGCTACACCCATGTCAGTAGTTGTAAATACACACTGTCCAGATGTCAATATCTGTAACCATCAGAAAGCTGGACATGCCATGAATGGGGCCCATACAAAGAAACAGTACACAGGTGGAAGTAACCTACACAGAGTGCATATAAAATAACTGTCAGCTGCATCCAACTTTGGAATCATACATAGAGGTTAGCGTCAAGTTAGTTGTCCCTCTAGTATGGAATACTGGTAGTCTGACCAATCACTGGCAGACCACAAAAGGCACAGTTATAAAGTAATGATAGGCTGCCCATGTCCACAAACAAGCCAGCATAAGGGGAATGTCTCAGGTATATCTGTGAGTCAGGTGCCGCTAGCTTCCATATCACACAGCCACAGGTTTATCACAGGTCATATCCTTGCTATAGGGAATGAGTACAACATGAACCCATCTCTGTATGGGAATACATACATGATGCTGCATGCTGAATAGGTGTCCCATGCAGATGTGTCCCTAGCTGTAAGCAGCAACCTGACCACATCCAGACTCATGGATCAGTATGAGCAGAAAGGATTGACAGGAACACCTCAACCACTTACCACTGTCACCTCAGTGTAATCCACTGGCTTGTAGCCTGGGAACTTATGGGTGACAGAATGCACTGGCCTGCTACAGATGGCCTGCAGCACTCTCATATGGCCTACAGTCCTCTGGAAAGGCCCATGCCTCACCCATAGTGCCAATGTACAGAATGTCAGGGGGTCCTAACAAACAACCTAATACAGCAAACAGAAAAAAATGCAAGGCCATGCTGACAAATGCCAGTAGCATGCCTCCCCATGTCCTACTGCAAGAACTGTGAACCAGGCCATAAATACTACTGGGATAAAGGCCCGACTATAGGGATACCTCTGAGATATTGCTTTCATAATGTTAGGAAGAGGGGAGAATAATGGGGGGGGGGGGCATAGAAGCATGGATGTCATGGAGTGTGTGAAGTCTGAAACTCTAATGTCTGCCCATACTACCCCCTGACTGCAAACCCATGAATGAATAGCCAAGAAACTGCTTGTAAACCACAATGTGAAGGTAAATTGACCAGATATATGAGTCCTGTCTCTGGATAACCTGGGTGTATCTGTACAGCTGAGAGATATGGCCCCAGCAGGATATGACCATTCCATTAAGTTGAGGAAAGCACAAGAATGGGATCCCCAGCCAGCATACTACCAAAGTGCTAGACTATTTACATAGAACCAGCAGTCTATTGTCTGTAGCTACCCCTCCACAATGGCAGGCGTGTGGCAGAATGTGTAGTCTATGCCTCAGAATATTGGTTTTAGCTTCATTCATCTGGTATTTCCCTGGTAAATAACTGCGAGCAAAGAATGATAGCTGTCAGTAGTTGATGACATGATACATCAAAGTGTAAAACAGTACATATGTCAGAAAATCGATGCTACAGCCAACCATGTTACACAAGCGGCACAGACAGCAATAGTTACAGTATCCCTTGTATATTACACCCATTGTGTCTCCATATTGGCACCCTATCTACAGATATCCTGCAGAAACAGGTTGCTAGGTGTAGCTGTAGCACACAAAACCCTGAACTGGAGTCCATCTGCACACACTCAATATAAAAAATCATACTGGGCATGCTCCTACACTTAGAGAAATGAAGCCCATGTCTGACAACACAGTGGACTACAGATATCTGTTATTCACAGATGTCTGTACACAAACACCAGATTGTACACCATTGATACTTCGCGCACACACACACACACACACACACACACACACACACACACACACACACACACTGGATAGGAATACTCACACATATCTAAGGCCGACATAATATAATATATCAAACATACACACACAGAGACGTGGGGAAGAGAGACACAGACAATGACAGAAATAATCCCATTATGAGGCCTTTCTCACCCAGTACACATCCCATTGGCCTATATTGCATGATGTGCTGATGTCATTCACAGTAGAAATTCCTTTGGTTAGCCCCTCAGTCCTGTAACTTCAGTGGTGCTTGTGATAACTGTGTAACACAATAGTACAAATAAGTATCCATGTAGCAGTTGTAATCTCAGTCCTGTCAAATGTAAAGTTCTGTGTGAGTGTGTGTGTGTTTCTAGATGAATGTATTTGAAACCATTCACACTCATTACACTTCCCATTGCCCTACTTTAGCACTCCTGTTGATGTCAGTCACCCTGAAATAACCCTTTGGGCAACTTGCAGTCCTATAAGCTCTGTGGTGCTTGCAATAACTGTGCTGTATTACAGTGTAGCAAGCTAGTTAGATAGGAGTTCTAATCCCTGTCCTGGTAACTGTGAAAATGCGAGTGTTTGTGTAAGAGTATGTGTGTCTTGGTAAAGACATGATTTTGAGGCCATTCATACTCATTACACTTTCTTTAACCTACCTTTAGCACTGCTGCTGATGTCACTCACCTTCAAAGATACTTTTGGACAACTCTCCAACATATAAGCTCTATAGTGCTTGCGATAACTGTGTAATACTGTAGTATAGCAAGCTAGTTGGATAGGACTTATAATCCCTCTCCTAACAGCTGTGAAAATGTGTGTGTTTGTGTGAGAGAGTGTGTGTGTCTTTGTAGAAACCTGATTTTGTGGCTGTTCACACTTGTGGCTATTCACACTCACTACACTTACCTTACTCCTCCTTTAGCACTACTGCTCATGTCACTCACCTTCAAAGATACTTTTAATCTAATTTATTGGTATTCTGTTAAAGTAACATCTAATATACAATTCTGGAGAATATATACATGGAAGTTTCTGCACAGATCATTCTATACTCCCTATAAACTAGCCAGATTTGGTTCTTCTGATAATGTCACCAGCTGGAGATGTCTACAAATATGCAAAGCAGATTGGATATACATATTTTATGACTGTATTAAAGCTAAAAATTTGGGTAGAAATCAGTAACTTCCTGCAAGCCATATTTACAGATACATTTGTATTAACAAAATTTCTGATTTTATTAAACATCAATGTAAAAATGGAAATGAATAAAAATGAGTTATACCTTTTATGGACTATACTAGCAGTTGCTAGAAAGTGTATCTCTAAAAAATGGAAAAACAATGTTGAACCATACATTGAAGAATTCTTAAGACTTTTGAATGAAACAGCTTTGTTGGAAATTAAAATCAAAGAACTAAGGATCTCTCCTAGGTTATGGAGCAACAACCCATCGAAGAAGATATTCCCTGGGATTCAGCAAACTTAAAAAAAGTAATATAACTTAGTAGGTAACCAATTTATTATATAAAACCTTAAAAACTAAAAGGTGTGTTTATAAGATTTAAAAAACATTTTTCATGTTAAACATAATTTTTCAAAGAAACAGACTCTGAAAAAGATTTTGTTTGAAAATGCAATTATTTTTTATAATTATGTAAAATAAGTAGGGTTGGTCTATAACTTAGCAGATCTTAATTTGAGCAAGGGAGCTATGGATATATGGTGAGTTAATCCAGGCAGTTTTTTAGCCTGAAGCGTAACTTGCCACCATAGCCCCCTATACTCAATTCTCTCCCCCATAGACCACCCCGTCCATCAATTTTTACACTTTCTATTACACAGAATAAGTAATGAGCATGGCTGCATTCCTGTTTGTGCTTATATACAGCATTAGAGTTCCTTTTGGTCTGTATGTCATAAAGATGTTCAGAAATCCTTGAGTGAGTATAGGGAGCTATGGTGGCAAGTTACTCTTCAGGCTAACATACCACCTGGGTTAAATGATCATATATCCCTAGCTCCCTTGTTCAAATTAAGATCTGCTAATTTATAGACCAACCCCACTTATTTTACATAATTATAAAAATAATTGCATTTTCAAACAAAATCTTTTTCAGAGTCTCTGTTTCTTTGAAAACTTATGTTTAACATGAAATATGTCTTTTAAATCTTTTAAACACACATTTTAGTTTTACAGTTTTTTTATAATCAGTTGGTTGCCTAGTAAGTTAGTTTATTTTTTATAATGTAACATTTTCCACACATGGTTTGTTTTGGATTTTATTCATGTTTGTGATGTATTCTGTTGAAATGTTCCCAGATTGAGCAAAATGTTAAGTTCTCACCATGTTTTTAAATTGGAACATTTATATTAGTAAATCTCTTAATATTCATTTTTAACAACATGTTTTTATTAAATTAAACATTTTATGAGTTTTCAAATGTTCCTATAAATATTTTGCATTGGGCATGTTTGAGGTATTGTAATTTATAAACACATAGATTTTATATGTTTTCAAATTGTTTGCAAGATGTTTATTGTATTTTAAGTTCTATTGGTTAATTGGGTGTGTGATGTAAACAGGTGAGGGTATGATATTGTGTAATTGACTTTCAGTCAACATCTGATGAAGTGGTTTTAAACAAAAATGTACTTATTGAGTGGCAAGGAGACTTTAATGTATTGTGTCACTATTCCAATAAAATCGTGACAACCATTCTCTGTGTTTGGAATCCGATTCTTTTGGGTAGCATGGCTTTTTCTTAGTGACTTATTGGTGCCTTAGTTATATTTTCATTGGATTTACTTGTTTTTTTTACCATGGAAGTGGAAACGAGGGCAGATTACGAAGAAAGATGGAACAAGGAAAGACTTGGCTAAGCTTGGAAACAGATTGGCCAGTTGTCCCAGTTTATTGAACATTTAACTCCTGTAATCCAATCAATGGTTGAGTCTGTGGCTAGAGTTCAAGAGGGGCAAAACCAGGAAATGGCTTGTAGTACCAGAACTAGACAACATGAAAACGGAGTTGGTAATGACTGCAGAATCGGCGGATATGTATTGAACAGCACCAACTTGAATAGTGAAATGAATTATAAACAAACTCCAAGGCTACTTAGGTGTGCAAAATGTGGGAATAAGATGAATGAGAATGGAGCATCCACTATACCATTGGTGGAGGAAAAACAGACCTCTCCAATCTCATCTGGAATGACAAAAAATGGACTTAAAGGACTGGTATCAGGTTAGTTTCTCTACCAATTTTAAGGAGAACGTTTTTAAGCCTGGGCCAGTCTCAGACTCTTATAAAAACAAATTAGATAAACTTTACAGATTAAGTAAATATAAACGGTTTAGGTATAGAAAATGCTTATTTAAAAGAATGTATTTCTGAAGGTATTGTTCCAAAAGGGCGTAGGATATTCAAATACCCAAACAATGTTGTAACTGGAAGTACTTTCTATAAAGAACTAATTGAAATATTTAACAGATGTGGACTGTATGTTTTAAAAAGCATAGTTAATGAAAATTATAGACTTAAAGGTGAATTGCAGAAGGAAATTGAAATGTTAAATGAAGGTATTCAATGTGACCTCATTTACACTATTCCAGCAGAAAAAGAAAAATACAACATTAGGAATGAAATAGATGTTCAGTGCGAAGAACAGATAAAAAGGAAATTTAAAAAGTTAAAGAGGGATATTAATGACTACAACAATAACACTAGTTACCCCAAACCAATAGCTAATCTTAGATTTTTTGGAGAGGGAGACCGATGGTGAGAGAATGGTTACAAATTATGATGAAGCTCCTAGGGTAGGTGAGCAGGTTGGTGATTTAGATTATTTCTCCGAATACCCCCTCTAAGTAGATCCAAGAGACTCAAAAACAAAGGTGATCAAGAACATAAGCAGCACTCAAGTTTTTGGAGGGGAGGGGAGGGGATGGAAAAGGGGGAGGTGAAGATACTTACTGGTGACAGTATCACCCCCCCCCCAATTTGGAGAATGAATTTATTAAGCAGCATGAAAACAACCCTTGCAGTTTCATGAAGGATGACTTTAGTATTTATAATTTTAGTCATGTACTATTGTGGAAGGAGCATTTTAGCCTTCTATCAATGGGGCTTAAATTTATTCCTTTAAAGAGAGGTGACCTGACAAAAACTCTTTTAGATGTCAAAATGTTTATAAGAAAAATAGATTTTGAGATATTTTTTGGCCAAGACAATGTTCACGATCCAAGAGAACTTAGGAAAAAGAGTGTGTTCAACCCTCCTTTACACCCACAAATTAAACATTTTGAAAATGTTGTTGAGAATTAGATTAGAAAAAACTTTCATAGGGTTAAATATAACGCAAAGTTAGATCCGAATGAGAATAGTATTCTAATGGAACTTAGAAAAGGCAAGAATTTAATGGGAATTAAACCTGATAAAGGAGTTGGGATCATGTTGATGGATTGCTTTATGTATGAAAGGAAGATGAATGACGTCCTAAGGGACTTAAGCAGGTATTCTAGTGTTTCGAAGAACAAAATCAACATTGCTTACAGAAGGATATACATGGTATTGGAGGAGTTTGATAGACCAGAAAAATTTAAACTACTTAAAGATAGAAAAAAATGAGAATCCCTACAATATTTGGCATCCCCAAAATTCATAAAAATGAGATGGATCCACCATTAAGACCCCTTGTTTCAGCAGATGGGTCAAAAACTTTGCCCTTAGCTAAATATGTCGACACAAAATGTAAGGATTTATGGTTAAAAAGGAAAAATATTTTGAGGGATTTGTGGGACTTCTTAAGATATTTAAAGCATGATTTGTTCAGGGAAAACATGTCTTTCCTAACCATAGACATGGTTGATTTATTTTCTAGTATATCTCACCCAGAAGGTTTAAGTCTGTTGGAAGAAATTATTTTTGAAGATGATACTTTAACACACAATGAATATATAGTAGTTTTGCATTTGATAGATATAGTATTGAAATATAATTTAATTTAAGGGGGGATGCTTTCATCAGAAAAAAAGGGGGGGCAATGTACGCAGCCTGTGCACCTATATATGTGAATTTAATCATGGCAAGATGGGAGGAAGGTTGGTTATAAATTCTATATACAGTCAAAGTTGGATATTGTACAAATAATTTTTAGATGACATCTGTAGTTTATGGGTTGCATCAGAAGAAGAAATCTGTGATTGTATAGCTTTTTTAGACAGTAGTACCAATTTCTTGGATCTCACATACAAAAATTTAGCCTGGAAAAGTTATAGTATCTTGATGTCAAGATTTACAAAGAAAATAATGAGTTCAAATCTAAACTCTATAGAAAAAGTAAATATTCAAACTCATATTTAAATTTTAATAGTGCACACCCTATGCATTACGAGAAAAACATAGTTAAGGGGCAATACACTAGATCATGCAGGATGACATCTAATAATGATGAATTTTTGAATTAAATGTTTTTTTGAAGTATATGTTTCAAGCTAGAATTTAGCCTGACTGGCTGATTGATCAGGTGGAAAATGAAGTATGTGAAAGGAAATTAGACAAATTTAAACCTATTTTAGGAATTAACATCCAGGATAGAAGCAATGGCCAATGTAAAAATGAAGAGAATTTTGGTAAGGCCTTGATAACAGAATTCAATGCTAGTTCAAATATGACTATGGAGATGCTTTGTATGGAATGGAACAGGTTTATTGCTTTTACGGACTTAGACAGACTTTAAGGACACATTAAAAGTTGTGTTTAAAAATTTTTGCAGCTTGTAAAATCTGATGGAACATGACCCTGAACAGAAAAAAATAGCAAAAAAGAACAGTGGAACATATATGTGTAGGCATTGCACACAGTGTGGATATATTGTGAATCAAGAGAGTATATATTTGGAAAGTAGGAACATATGTTTAAAAGAGAAAATGTATAGTAACTGTGAATCTAGTGGTCTTGTTTATTTGGCAGCATGTCGGGAATGTCAGTGTTTCTATGTCGGAAAGACTGAACATAAGCTTAGAAGAAGGATTTATGAACATCTTTATAGCATACAGACCAAAATGGACACTAATGGTTTATATAAGCACAAACAGCAGCAATGCTCATTACTTATTCTTTGTAATAGAAAGTTTAAAAATTGATGGACAGGGTGGTCTATGGGAGGAGAGAATTGAGTATAGGGAGCTATGGTGGCAAGCTACTCTTCAGGCTAACAAACCACCTGGATTAAGCAACCATATATCCATATCTCCCTTGCTCAAACTAAGATCTGTTAAGTTATAGTCCAACTCCACTTATTTTACATAATTATAAACATAATTGCATTTTCAAACAAAATGTTTTCATAGTCTCTGTTTCTTTGAAAAATTAAGTTTAACATGAAAAATGTTTTTTTAAATCTTTTAAACGCACCTTTTAGTTTTTAAGGTTTTTTTATAATAACTTGATTACCTACTAAGTTATTTTATTTTTTTATAAAGTAATGTTTTTCTACACATAGTTTGTATTGGATTTTATTCATATTTGTGATGTATTCTGTTGAAAGGTCACTAGATTGAGCAAAATGTTAAGTTTCTCACCAAGTTTTTAAATTGAACCATTTATTTTAGTAAATCTCTTAATATTAAATTTTTAACAACATGTTTTTATTACATAAACATTTTATGAGCTTTCAAATGTTCATATACATATTTTGCATTGGGCATATTTGGGGTATTTTAATTTTTAAGCACATTGATTTTATATGTTTTCAAGTTGTTTGTAAGATGTTTATTGTATTTTAAGTTCCATTGGTTAATTGGTTGTGTGATGTAAACAGGTGAGGGTATAAATATTGTGCAATTGACATTCAGTCCACATCTGATGAAGTGGTTTTAAATGAAAACGTACTTACTAAGTGGCAAGGAGACGTTAATGATTTGTGTTGCTATTCCAATAAAATTGTGACAACCATTCTCTGTGCTTGGAATCTGCTTCTTTTGGGTATCTTGGCTTTTTTTATGGTACATGTGTTATTCTTTCAACTTTTGCCTAGGTTGGGATGATTGTCCCTTATGGCTTTGACCAGATTTTTTAACCTGATGGCTTTGGGTGTATTGCAAGCATTCTTGCTCTTTTAGGTACCTTGGCTTTTTCTTAGTGACTTATTGGTGCCTTAGGTATATTTTCGTTAGATGTAACATAAGCACATAGTGCACACCTCCCAACCCATCAGAGTAAAGAATGCGGGCAAAGCAATAATGGATAATTGTCCCACAAAGCAGAAAGTTGATAGAATAACAGGTTCAGCATGAGCAGGGTATTCTGAAGGATACAGATAATAAAACGCAACAAATATTTTTTTCTATATGCAGCAAAGTTTAAGTCTAGCTGAGCAGGTGTGCCCATTGCTTAGCTATGCTTTGTCCATCTTAAACAGCAGAAGAATTAAATAGGAAGAGACATCCTACATAACAGTACTGTAATAGTGTAGTGGTTAGAGCACACGTTTGATAAGCAGCCATTCTTGGCTCAATCCCCACTGTAACCAGTTTGAAATTTACATGTGAAAGCATTACATAAACATTTTCTTTTCATAATTAGCTACTAAATAACATATATTTGTTAACCAGATTACTGTAGTAGGTCCAGATATGAGGTGCCAGTTTAATAAAGTTGTGAAACCTCCATATAACACAAGTGCCCCATACAGTATAGTCACACATGAATAAATGTAATGAAAGCACATAGGGGGATGTCAGGGACAGTAAACACATTTATAATATGTAATGAACGATGAATCAATCCCATACAGTACATAGTCTATAAAATAAAAATAAGCAATGCCAAGCATTGCACAGCTTTGCTTACCAGGTGTAAGCATTGTGTAAATATGACTGCTAAGCAATGAGTAGCCCAGCTAAGTGGATTTGCCCATTGATAAGCAGTGCTGAACCTGCCCCTTTAAATATTGCCATCCTTAACTAAGCAGGTTTGCTTGTAGCTTAGCTTAGCTCAGCATATTGAAAATTGTCCAATCACAGTGAAGGGTGGAAAATCGGACATATTTAAACCTTGCAGGTGGGAATACAGTTCATAACTGTTTGCAGCTTCCCACTGTAGTCAGTATGGCAGGTGTTGGTGAGGGCATGCGCTTCCTGGCGTAGTGCTGAGGCAAACAGGAGTCCAAGTTCATGGTAGGACTCCTGGTAAAAAAAACATTATGAGAGACTGCTGCAGGGCCAGTACCAGTTTCCCAACATAAAGCTGAAGCCTAGGACCATCTCGCCTGTGATCTCACCAGTGCCACTGGTATTCCTCAGACCGATGAGCAGGACCAGCACCACTATGCCGACTTGAAGTGGAGGAAGAGGGAGCTCTTGGACGAGTGGGTCCAAGAAGCAAGGCAGAGGGATGATGTCCCAGCAGTGTGTAAGTATTCATATCAATAACTGTTTACCAAAGTCCACCCTGTGTATGTGATGGCTAGGTATGCCTAAATATTTATGTATACCCTTTACAGTTGCAGCTGAATGGGCTGTGAATCAGGAAGCCCATGCCAGTAGATTGCAAAGGCTGTGTCATGAGGCTGGTGACTAACAATCCTGCTTGCAGTAATCATATCAAATAAATATAAAGTAGTAGAAAGTCACCTTGCAGTAAACTGTGCATGGGTTGTACTGAATAAACCAGACAATATGACAGTAATAGTCCCATATAGGTGATATTTAAATAAAACCATAACTACCGGGTAATAAAATTCTAAATCCTGGACAGGTTGTGTTTACTCTGGTATTGCATGAAATTTAGTGTTGCATTATCTGAATACTAATGTGTTAACCACTGTTACCCATACTGTGCTACATAAAAAATATGTCTAGGAATGTCTGTATAAGACAGTTGTAAGTACAAGGTCAGATTGTACAACCAAGAGAGACTTAGCCAGAAAACACTGAAAGAACAGACAGCAGTTTCTAAATAGCTCATTCTGATGAAACACAGATTATTGTATTTTAGCACACACAACAATGGTTCAAATCCTGGGAGTGGTAGTAAGCTGCATGCATAATCATACCACTCAACCGTACATAATTTCCCAGAATGTCCAGATAATTGGTGCATATTTTTGGCCTATTCCTCTTTCTCCCTGGCAAATCACTGGGATGAGCTCAGAATTGTAGTCCCTAAATAATGACATACATTTGAGTTTCAGGCTTCTAATCCTTCAGAAAATGTATATTCAAACTAATCCTGTTACTCTAGCAACTGTCTAAAAGTTTATAAGAACAATATTCAAAATATGTCCCTATTTCCACCCCCATGTTGTTAAGCTTTGTCCAGATTTTGTGCATTAAGAGATTGAGAAGTATGTGCATATTTTACCAAGGAATCTGGGAATATGTGTAGAAACAGTCAGGTAGTGTTAACAAACATTCTCCCCACAGGTCTTTCTGATAAGAAAACTGTAACTGCCTGGCAATAAAGTTAAATCCTGGACTGGTTGTGTTTACAGCTATGAAAATATTCAACTGCAAACCAAAAACAAACGTGACAACCGTGCTGTTAGCTACAATCCTTTATTATATGAAGCGCTTTTCGTTCAAATACAGTTCTTGAACTTCTTCAGATAAAATACTTTTGAATTAATCACATTTAAATACCAATTCTAGCAAGCCAGCTGATATCAAACCTTACAGAATTAAAGGTACATACTTCTTGCTTAGTTAATTAACAAACATTCCTATATACCCTAAAATTTTAAAATGTATAAAAATTTAAGTATATAATTTATAAGAAATATACACACATATATATATATATATATATATATATATATATATATATATATATATGTATTAAATAAAATTAAAAATTATAATATTGTCTAAAGTTTATACAGCCAACTTTTAGACTGACTATTTTCTTTCAGCAGCAATTCATTTTGCTCTGCAGCAGACCTTTTTACTCTTTTATATAAATTTATATCATGTATTTTACTACACCTCAAGCCTTTACCATACTTCAAACCATTTTCTTACACTCTGAATTTTTTTTGAAGTTGCTTGCAATAACAGAATGTTTATAATTCAGACATATATACTTCACATTCGGTTCAATATATTTATATGCTACTATCTACCTAAACTTTTAATTTTTAGTATAGGCATTACTGAACACATGCCATTTAAGCCTGGGTTATTGTATGCATACAAACGTATTTGCCATATCAGTTCCAATCTTTCAAGTTCTAATTCCATAGCCCCCCCCCCCCATATTTGCTACCACTTGATCCAATATCCAAAATTTAAATTCATGCTTAGGATATTCTTGAATATGTTTAGCTAAAGCACTGTCCTGATTGGATCTATTGATACTATACATATGGTCATATATTTGGTCCCTTAATCTATGTATTGTTTTACCAGTATAGTAACTGAAACAGTGTTGGCACTTAGCTAAATATACAACCATTTTGGAATTACAGTTATATTTACCCCTACTCACCAATACCTTTTTGTTAATGGTAATTGATTTTCCAACCAGAATATATTTACAATATGGACAACCACTACATTGTTGTTATGTTTATTAATCATAGTTTGTGTGCTTTCAAACAAATTCTTAAAATTTTTGTCTCTTCTTGTAGTGAATTTTGGAATTGGTCCTAATTTGTCCAATAATTCCTTATCTTGTGTGATAATATTCCAATTCTTCCATACAATATTTCTTATATATTGAAAATCCATATTAAATGTAACTACGAAATTGATAGTTTGATTAAATGTGCTCACACTTCGATTATTACTTGATGCTATCTCCTGTGAAATTTCTAAGATACTACCATTTCCTGAGATTGTAATAGCATTTTCTACTCTGTTGTTTCCTAATATGGGTTTGTATATTCCCCTACCTGTTACTTCAGTTATGATATTTTCTAGTAGATCAACAGGATATGCTCTCTTAACAAACATTTGTCTTAATAGATGACACTCAAATACAAAATCATCCTCCTTTGTAATCATTCCTGCCACCCTCACAAGCTGTGCCTTTACCACCGACTTTTTCTGGTGGAAGGGATGTGCACTCAAAAAGTGGAGAAATGTATTGGAATAGGATGGCTTTCTATAAATATTTGCTTCATATCTTTTATCTGTTTTATTTTTAACTAATAGTACATCCAACTATGCTATTTCTTTCTCATCAAAATTGTATGTAAATTCAAGAAATTCTGTAGTTTGATTGAAATATTCAACTAGATGTTTGGCCTGTTCTTTATTCCCTTTAAATAGAATGAATATATCATCCAAAAACCTCATAAAATATGCTATCTGTACATTAATATCATCTTTGTTAAATACATAGGAGCGTTCCCAATAGTTAATCACTAAAGTAGCAAAAACTGGAACCGCACGGGGACCCCATGGCCACTCCTTTTCTTTGATGGTAAAAATTATTTTTAAAGTAGATGTAATTGTGGGATAGTATAATATTTAACAGTTCCTCTATCAGTGCTATTTCTGTTGATGGAGCACCCTTACTAATAAGGTTAAGGAACACCCATTCAATCCCTAAATCCTGGGGTATTGAAGTGTACAAATCCCTTACATCGACTGTGAGAAAATTATATTGGTCATTAAACTCTAACTCATTCAACTTCTCTAAGAAGGACCAGGAATCCTTGCATATTCCAGTTTCATTAACCACATATTTTTTAAGTAGTGAATCGACCAACTTTGCGCATGCATACGTTGCTGAGTTTCTACCATCTACAATAGGTCTGAGGGGCGGATCCGTTAAAATTTTGTGGATTTTGGGCACTCCGAAAAATGTCGGTGTTATAGGTGCTGGCATAATCATATAATTATACATGTCCAAATCAATCCTGCCTTCAATAAATAGATCATTAGTGTAGACTTTAATCCTTTGGTTAGCTTGGTTATATTCATTCAATGAAGCTTTTACATATGAATCAGAATCCAGTATTGATTCTATTCTAGTCTCGTAATCGATCAGATCCATGAAAACCAGACCACCCGCTTTATCTGGCCTCATGATCCGAACTTTACTGGTTGTGTTTACTCTGGCATTGTATGGCCTGACATGTAGCATTCACAAAGATCTGATATCAGAATAGTACTGTTGTGTCAACCACTGTTTCTCACACTGTGCTACATAAAAATATGTCTAGGAATGTCTGTATAAGACTGCTGTAATTACAAGGTCAGATTGTACAACCAAGAGAGAGAGACTTAGACAGAAAACACTGAAGGCACAGATAGCAGTTTCTAAATAGTGCACTCTGATGAAACAGAAATTGTTGTATTTTAAGCAGACACAGCCATGGTTCGAATCCTGGGAGTGGTAGTAAGCTGTATGCAAAATCATATGTCTCAACAGTACAGAATGTTCAGATATTTGGCTCATATTTTTGGCCTGTTCCTCTTTTTTCCTGGCAAATCACTGGGATGATCTCAGGATTGTAGTCACCAAATAATGACATACATTTCAGTGTCAGACTTCAAATCCTTAAGAAAATGTATATTAAAATAAATCCTGTTACTCTACCAACTGTCTAAAAGTTTATAAGAGCAATATTCAAAATATGTCCTTGGTTGTACTCCCATGTTGTCAAACTTTGCCCACATGCTGTGCTTTAAGAGATTGAGAGGTATGTGTGTAATTTTAAAAAGGAATCTGGGAATATGTGTAGAAACAGTCAGGTAGTGTTAACAAATATTACCTCCACAGGTCTCCCAGGTAAGAGGAATAGAATTTAGCTATAAGACAGCTGAAGTATACACTTGTGTATAAACATACCACTACCCAAACCAAGGCCACAGGGTATTGTAATAATACCTGTAGACTAATGAATAGAACAATGATCATTAAAGCTGTGAGTACGGCAATGATATACAAGTTGTTAATTGACATCTCTCCCTCCCCCCACCATATCTGCAACAATAATCTAAACACACAAGTCAATGGGTATGTTTACACCAAACCTACTGTTGGGACATATGTCCTATTGTTCAACAAATATTGAAATGTGTTTCTGTTAATGTTCCATGTTGAAATACTATCATTGTTGGCATGTTGCTATAAATGTAACCTGCATTCCGTTGTAATGGCCACTGTGGTTCCATATATGTATGTGTTCTGTTTGCTATGCAGCTGTTCCAAATCTGTTGTTTTGGGTTAATGGGAATATCTATGCATGCTGTTATAACTAATCCTGGATTGTGTTGGCTATTACTAACCCACATATGTTCTTAAACTGTAACACCATAGCACATTTTGAGAAGGCCAGTCCCAGCAGACCCACCTCATCTGGCCATGGCACCGGGCCCCAGCACATCTGGGACCCACCCCGGGACCTCTTCATCCATTAGTCATGCACCACCTTTGGGTGGTACTCTCTCAGGGAATGGGGCTCATCCCCCCAATGGGAGTGGGCATGGATAGGATCCTGTCACTCAAAGCCAGGTCCAGGGTTTGGTGCATAGCAAACTCCGAAAGGAGATTGGAGATCTGCTACACCAGCTTGAGGGCTGTATGGTGCAATTAGTAGGTCAGCCTGCCCCTCCTGCTCAGCCCTCAGCACAGCCATCTTCAGGGCTGTGAAGGTGCAGTGGTGACTCCCCATGGGTGGGGACCTCAGTCCCACACTTTCCATTTAGGGGCTCATGGGCTTCCGATTTTCAAACACCCCTCCCTGTCCAAGGTGTTTGCCCCCCACATGTGTCATATACCACCACTGTATATTGTCTTGGCTGTCTTCCTACCCAACCTACCTCTCCAAATATACCTACTATCCTTCCCCAACATCCCACTCTCACCTTAAAAAAAAGGGTAATCTGTTCCCCCAAAAACATTTTGCCACATACATAGCTGTCCATTTCACACATGTGTCCACTGGACACATGTAATCTGGTCAAATTGGCTTCACAGCACATTATTGTTGTCCTCACCCCTCTCACATGGGTTTGAGTGTCCACATCTACCTCCAAATTCAGTATATATGCACAGCTGTTGCTGAAGAAAAAATGGACAATTATGGACCTTCCCTACATCTGTCCTGCACATCTCTAGCTACTTTCCCTACTGTCTTTCCTCTTTGTGCCCCCTTTTTCACCACTTTCCTATCACCCCTTTTTTTCTTTTCTTTTAAGGAAATTAGCATGAAAGTAAGCACTTTTAAGTAGTAAGCGGGATTAAGCCTTTTTGCATGGTGCTAAGCAATGCCCACACAGATTAAGCACTTTTAAGGCTAACTGTCTGTAAGCATATTTAACTGGAAGTTAGCATTGCTTACCACTATGCAAACATGCGCAAACCAGCTTATCACTGCTTAAAAGTGCCTTAATCACGCTGTATCCAACAGCCCTTGTTCTGCCCAACAACAAAATAATCAGCCTTGCCCAGGACCCTGTATAGCAATGTACCACTACTCAATCAGAGCTGTATTACTGAACATATTTTAAATAAAGCAAACAATACAGGTATAGAATTCTATGGAACAAATACTGTGGAGCCAGCATGTTTATAATATATAAATATAGAAATATAGATGTGTATGGTGATAGATGCATATGAAAAGTGTATACATCAGATATATGTAGCTGTTCATACAAAATTACACATATAGAATATGTACATATATATATATATATATATATATATATATATATATATATATATATATATATATATATATCATAATATAATATAACGTGTAGGTATCAAACAAGAAATATACTGATATATTAATAGGGATATATAAAAACATATGTACAGAAATATATCTATACAAGGATAAATATATATTAACATAATACATATATATATATATATATATATATATATATATATATATATATATATATATACATACATATATATATATATATATACATATATATATATATATATACACATATACATATATACATACATATATAGATATATATGCATTTATACACACACACACACACACACACACACACACACACACACACACATATATATATATATATATATATATATATATATATATATATATATATATTAAACATGTACTGCAGTTATACCCAGCACCATACATCCCCATCCCTAACTGCAACAGATCTGCACAAAGGCTGCAAAATGGGGGGGGGGGATGAACCAACACTAGGGACACAATGTACATCCTGCAGGTATAAATGTAGAATTTCGCTACAGGAACGGGGTGTGTGTCAGCATACATGTTCAGAAGGATGTCAGTTATGAAACTATAATGCATGTCATCATATACTGACAGACATCCCCACATGATGACAGTGATTCACCATGGGAAGGAATAAAATGATACTGTTAAACAGACCAGAAATATGGGCAATAAACGTGGAGAGTCTGGAATAATCTCACTTGTGACAGGTATGCTCAAAACAGCTTAGCGCAAGAAAGCATAACCAAGCCTGGTAAAAGTGGGGGGCATGAAAATGTGGACATATCTGACATACCTGTAGGTGAGCTGACACATGTGATGCAGTAACACCCTGCTGTCTATTCCAACATCTATTGAGTGGAATAGCACAAGTCCAAAATTCAGTGACTTCCCAGGAGTTAGTCATGTAAATCTTCACATCCCCCCACTGATGTGTCAGACATACACAAAGGTTATGTGGGCCAGACAGCACTAGACATCAGCCAAATATCTGGACATAACATCACATTAGGGAAAATACAGTGAGCTGCTAGCCATGTCACCAAGCATTAACCAAACTACAGGCAGAGTGACACAACAAAAAAGCAATATTGCTATGGGGGAATACACATGTAATTGCAAATATAACAGGCACTCCAGGGATATAACAGCACTGAGAAATAGTCACCAGTGTGAAAGTGCATACAGTATAAGGTGTGTGTGAACCAAACTGTCAGCATGTTTGATACTCACACACTACCCCTACATATAATGGCCCAATACACAGTGTAGTATGATGCCTGACTGTTATGGGGCATGTCACAGTCTTACCCTACATAAATGTAACTCTTCATAGAACACCAGAAACTGGATCCACATGCAAAGGCTGATAGAAAAGGAAACATAACACTTACATCTACCCCCCCCCACAAGAAGTAACATATTCACAATACTGCTACACAGTCTTGTCAGTCTGTCAACTATAGCCAGAAATACAAAGACCTCCCAACTGTACACACTCCCAAAGAACGTCCAGGCCTTGTCATCATATATAAGGCATCTTACACATAAAATGTCTGGCAGTCTGATACCTAACTGGGATGATATTACAAATTACATCAGTAAGTAATGTTATGCCATATCTCTATGTCTCTGACTGCATGATGTATGGACAAAGTTTGACATACTTGTGGACAGAGGCCTAAACACAGGTCCAGGATGGACATATCACTGTTATAAACTGAGAAAGTAGCTGGTGTAGGTCTAATCCTATCCCCCTTGTCACACACAGTGCAAATGTGAACATCCCACACTCTGCAGTGTCCAGCCCTGAATCCTGCTTGTCTGTACAATCCCACTGTCTGCAACCAATATAATGTAGCAAGTCACACTACCCTCTTGTAGACTTTACATATCACTCTTAATGGTACATGGCTGTCACAAATAACTCCGGACTCCCCTCCCCACCACAAGTAACCTGCCTATACTCACTCGTACACCTCTCCCCACACTGCTCATGACTCTGAACTGGTGTTCCTAAGTAGTTAGACCTATCCACCTTCCAAACTGTACGCCCTGCATTGTCACCATTTCTTTATCCCCATCCCATTCACACACATGCATTCTTACTTAGTCCTGCTGACAATCATTCCTCCCCACTCTACAACATAACCCCACCTCCCCAGAGTCTCCACAGCCTGTCCCCTAATCTAACTACAGACCACAATGTCATCTGCAAACTGCACAGTCAACAGGGGCCCCTGTCTGATCATGACTGTCAACCTGAACCTCACCACTGCAAATGTGAAAGGACACATAGCTGACCCCTGATGTACTCCAACCTCCACCTTTAATCCACCTGTCATGTCAAAACCAGAAATCACTGCTGTCACACTAGCCTCTTACATATCCTGTGGTATCTGACAGACTCCTCTGGCACCTTTGCCCTCCACATACAATACCACAACTCCTCTCCAACAGCATTTCATATGCTCTCTGTAGGTGCACATAGACACAATGCAGCTGCATCTCAGCCTCAGTACAGAGCTCCATCAACACTTGTGGATCAACATTTGCAACTGTAAAGCTCTTACCTGGCATGAAGCTATACTGCAAATTATCAATCATCACCATGTTCTTAACCTAGTTGCCACCACCCTTTACCATTACCTCATCCTGTGACCAAACAATGTTATCCCTCACTTGTTATTGCAGCTCTGCAGACTACCCTTGTTCAGATAAGCAGTACCCTTACATATTCGCCAACATCTCATACATCCTCTAACTTTCCAAGATTACAGTAACCAATCCAATTAAAAAAACCACTGCCAGGTCTCAGAAAAACCTCCAGGCATCTACAGGTATGTCACCTGGAACAACAGCTTTTCCACTCTTAAACCCCTCATAGCTATCCTTAAATTCTCGTTGATAATCTGTTGCACCTCTTGATTAACCATACCCACCTCAGCCAACCTTCCCTCCCTCACTCCCTCATTTTCCTTATGGAACAGGCCATCAAAGTGATACTTCCATATGTTCTAAACACACTCCTAGCTTGTATGTTTCACCCATATTCTTTTATCACCCTTTTGTGCTGAACATCCTTCCTAACTATGTGCCTCTGCCCATCCAATAGCTACAGGCCCTATACACCATCCATGCTGTGCAACATTACATACAACCACAGACTCGACATCTGCATGACAGACTCCACATCCATAGCCATGTCCAACACTCTCTTTGCCATGCACCTCATCTCTTTCTACTCATCTCTACTCTCTACATCTGTCTGTCAATCCCACTTTTCCTTTGCCAACACCTTTCTCTGCATTCTCCCCT
>NC_056735.1:473475586-473520586 GCF_019279795.1 Protopterus annectens
GAATCAGTGATGGTCTTATATGTAAATATACACAGTTCAGATTAATATGGTGGGAAACATCTGAGAAGGTATGCACAATACTCATGTTTACACATAAAAGGAAATATATATATATATATATATATATATATATATATATATATATATATATATATATATATATATATATATATATATATATATATATATAGATATATATATATATATATATATATATATATATATATATATATATATATATATATGTATATACATATACATATTCATATATATACACACACAGACACACATGTATATATATGTATATATATATATATATATAGGCATATATTTCCATCTCTCTCTCTCTCTATATATATATATATATATATATATATATATATATATATATATATGTGTGTGTACATGTGTATATATATATATATATATATATATATATATATATATATAGATCTACCTGATAAGGCCGGCAACCCAGAAGAGAAATAACTGACAACTAGAAACCCTGATACACAAAACACCAACAAGCAAGACAATCATTTCTGCACTGTAGTGCGATCTCGGAGTTGGTATATTAAAGTTACGGGGAGTGCAGGGAGGCACAGCCCCCCTGCTAGCTTTGTGAATGTAAGTTTGTTTTCTTTTTTTCTTAGTTAGTTGCTGTGCTTTGATTCTGGAGTAACTGCAGATGTCTTTACATGCTGGTGTTGTGTTTTGTCAGGTTATGGATTGTGAATTGTCAGATTTCTGCATTTTCGGTGTTCTGGTGTCGGGTATTTCATTGCCAGTGTTCTCAGCTTTCGGATTTCTCAGGTAGATCCATATATATATATATATATATATATATATATATATATATATATATATGTGTGTGTGTATATATATATCTATATATATATATATATATATATATATATACATACATAACATATGCCCATGACATATAGTGGAGTCATACCTCAGCACCATAACTCTCAACATCTTAGTGCAAGGGAAGATATTGTATGTATTGCAGTTATAAATGTAGAATGTTGCTACAGTGACAGGGGTTGTGTCAACATACATCCAAATAACCACGAATAAACGATGTTCCACCAAAAGTTTATTAACAACAAGGCACAGCCTGAACCAACACTGACCTAGGTTTCGTCCTGTTGACTTCCTCAGAGTGTTGGCTCACATAACTATAATACTTAATTGAATAATTAATTCAACCTGTTTGCTATTAATCATGAAAAAACAGCAAAACAACCACCTTTTCACTTATAAACATACTGACAAACAAACATACAATATTAAATATCAAACATATATAATATTATTACAACCTACTTAAAATGTACTTAAAATCTGTATATTGAAATTCTATATTGAGTGTTTGTATATACAGAAATATATACAAAATGTGTAACCTTTTAAAACCTACTTAAACTATTATATAGGCTTTTTAAATAAAAACATATTTATACTAATTAATACATATTTAAAATCAACAAATATCTACTAGTTACATACTTCTTACTAAATAAAAAAAAAAAAAAAAAAAAAAAAAAAAAAAATTTTTATACTATGTAAAATCTCATTTATAAATGCATAACCAGTATATATAATCACTATCCCAGTATATTTTGCAACCTGAGATATGGTTTGATGGTTATAAATTCATTGAGTCCTGGATGTAAGTGTGCATTTAATATCATCTGCCACTTAATTTCACAAACATCCAGGTGATACTCAGTTAACCTACCCTGTGGGTCCTGTGTCAATTGCTCTAGTATGCAAAAAGAGAATTTATGATCATTGTATTCTGTGATGTGACGTGCAAGGGCATTTGTGGGTTTTAGATGTTTCATATCCAAGACATGTTCTTTAATTATCTCCCTAAATTTCCTACATGTCTTGCCCACATAAAATGCCATGCAGTTACAACATTTAGCTAAATAAACCACGTTAGATGAATGACAGTTATATCTTCCCATAATTTTGATACTAATACTATTGACTGTGATTCTATTACCTGTTTCATAACAAAGGGCACGTGGTGCATCTCCCACACTTACTATTACCTCTATTGTTGTTAACATGGATATCCAAATACTTTTCACTTCTCTCAAAGATTTGTTTCAAGGCTCTATCTTTCCGAAAAATGTACTTGGGTTTATATGATACATACCCTTGAAATTCTTTAAGTCTACTAAATATTTTCCAATATTTTCCTACTATTTCAATTATGTTGTATACGTCCGCATTAAATGTGACCACATACAATATACATTCGTCCCTTATATCATAATTCACTTGATTGTTAATGCTATTATTACAAACTGAAGAAGAACTATTTAGTATAGACTGTATGTGTCCATTTGTCCTTTTTGTCTGTATTTCGTTCTTCAAATTCTCACATAGAGATGTTGGATACCCTCTATTAGTGAATAGTTCTATCATAAAATCCACTTCTTTTACAAACTCTGTATCATCACTGACCATCCGTGCAGCCCTAATTAATTGTCCCTTGACAATCGATTTTTTCTGGTGCTCGATGCCAACTATCATAGTGCAAGTCAGTTTGAAAATGTGGATTTTCTGAAAATTTTAGATGATATACACTTGTTGTTTTTATTATAGATTAAAGATACATCTAAGTAATTAATTTCTTCATTACTAATTGTATGGGTAAATTTTAGAAACCACACTGTTTGATTAATGTGTGCTATGAATCTATCAAGTATGTATTTTTCTCCTTGCCATATAATAAAAATATCGTCCAAAAAACGAGTATACAGTATAATGTGTGAGTAAAATTCGCTTCGAAAAACAAAATTACTCTCCCAATATGCCATGATGTAATTGGCATATGGCAAGCTGCCCCATTGCTACTCCAGTTTTTTGGCGATACCTATAACCTTCGAAAAATATAAAATTATTATTTAAATCTAACTCCATTAATCTTACATACAGATTTATCTGATCTTGCTCGTATGACCCCGTTGCTCCTAACTGTTCTTCCAGCCATTCTAGCCCAATATCATGTGGTATGACACTAAATAAATTGACCACATCAATTGTCACAAACATGATGTCATCTTGTGGTCCCACATTCCTAATCTTGTCCAAAAAATGCCAGGAATCTTTAGTTATATGAGGAAAGTTCTTTAAACCATTTTTTAATTTAAAGTCCAAGTACTGGCATATAAAGGACACTTTACTTCTTTTACCATCTACGATGGGTCTAAAACGGACGTTAATACCCTTGTGAATCTTCGGAATGCCGAAGATCCCACTTATTACAGGGTACTTGTTGCTCATATAAAAAAATCCATCCTCATTGATTTGTCCCTGGTATAACATATCTTCAAGAGTTAAATCTATGTCTTTATATGCAATGTTTACTTCACTTCCTCATAGTTGTCTTCTGACAACATAGCTAACATTTCGTTGTCATAATCCACTTTATCCATAATCACAGCCCCATTGCCCTTATCGGGCTTCATTACTCGTATATTTTTATTATTACATATATACTGCATACTATCTATATGCTCTTGATTTAAGTTACGCTCATATACTACATTTTTGTCTCTATATAGTTGTCTAATCTCTTGTTCACATAAATTTTCAAAAATGTGTACCATATTATTATATGGTGGATTGAAGCAACTAGGTTTCCTTAACATTGTTTGCACCATTGCTCCTCATTCTCTCTATACCCAAAAAAAGCCAGTAAATTTAATTTGCGAGTAAACATTTTCAAATCTCTGAGTGTGTCCACCACATTGCCTTCTACAGGGTACAAAATTTAACCCTTTAGATAATATCTCAGCATGGTTGGTTTTAAATTCTGTATTGGAATAGTTATACAACTTAAAGTCTTTTTTAATATTAAATAGTATAATAGGATTCGATATGGGGGTGTAACGTTCATTCTTGCCTTCCACATTAATAAAATTCAATTCGTCAGACTGTCGGTTTATCTGCGCTGTTTCAGAATCTACTTGAACATTAATAATACTTGTATGGGCCAAAACGCTACCTTCCTCATTTTCAATAATTGTGTTGACGTTAACTACCTTTTGCCCTTCATTATTGTTGGTGTATATGTTAACAGGGTCCAACTGTATGTCGTTGTACTCCCCCGAGAATTCATATACACTCATCTGCATAATTAAGTTATCGTCGTTGTCATCTTGCACGTCATGTACTAAACCCTTTCCCCCATTACATACTACTTCCTGGTCGTTACTGAAATTAACATTTCCAGTAGATACAACTACCGGATACCATTACCTCATTCATTCCACTCAAAGCGTTACTCACTTCATAAATGTTAGCATTATTCTGTGCATCGTTTGCAGTGTTACATGAACATACACTTTCATTACTGAAGTTAGCGTTTCCAGTACATACAACTACTTCAGATACCATTACCTCATTCATTCCACTCAAAACATTACTCATTTCATTACTGTTAGCATTGTTCTGTGCGTCGTTTGCAGTGTTACATGAACATACACTTTCAGTTAATGCATCGTGACCAATAGTTCCTGTAAACAAGCTCATTTCATTTATATTGTCATGTGTTGTATCTCTAAAGACAGTCAATTCAAAACTAGACGCTTCTGAACCAAGTCTAATAGGCGTTAACGAACAACTCGATGTAACTTGACCAGTAAAAGTCTTAGTTCCACTATTTGAACAAATGTAACAGTTCGCTTCGCAATTAACAAAATCGTGTATCCAGAAAATTCTTTTCTTTACCTTCTTCTGGTCTGCTGCCCCTCTCCTTCCTGATTTTTCCATCGATAGTCCCTCCTCGATTGCATTCCTGGTCGGAATCCGTCGTTCCCTTGGAAAGGGGTTTGCTGCCTTATCCTCTCCGACCTCCTCGGCACATCCTCTAAAGGGTCTGCACCCCTTACGGCGGCACTATAAGAACCTACTGCTGTTTCCGTCACCGCCCCATCTTCGATTTCTTCTTCCTGATTGGTTACATCCTCTGTCATGTTGATCCGTCTTGTAGTTTTAGTAGCTGCTGGATACACTTTGCCATTACGATATGCTGCCAAATCACGCTGCAGTTTCTCGGACTTTTTGTGATATAGAATGTCACAGTTCTTGTCTATGTCTTTCACTATACTGACATAGTTAGTGAAATGTTGGTCAAATAGTAGATCTTGGGTGATTTTGTCATGAATTTCATCGAGTAGTTTAGTTAGTTCTTCTATACGGAGGTTATTGTGTTTGACCATGACCTCCATTATATGTACCCCTGTGTTGTCAAAAATGGTGTGAAGTTCTTTGATCATTTCCACATCATTTTCACATCCATTCGGGTAACGCCATACCCGTAACCCTTTAGGGACTAGCCGCAATTGGATGTTACGTTCCAAGTAACCATTCTCTAATTGTAATCTCTTTAATTTGAACAGTTTTACCTCGAATTCCTTCATTAATTCAGTCAATGATTGGTTAGGAACTCGTGTTCCCATATGTGGCAAACTGCTAGTGTTAAAATTGAAATTACTAGTCATCCATCTCGCCCTATTATTCGCTACAATTGAACTGGTGGAATTGAGAATAGTATTTGCTTTCTCATTCAATTCTCTTGTACCAACATCGTTACTGTCAGTGCCAGATGCTGCAATATTTTCAGTAGTTACCGACACTGGGGTCGGTTGAGTCAAAGGTAACCCCAAACTAGAATTGGAACAGTTTACATTAATAGAATCAATTTTGTTAGTCAGTCCTTGAATTAGCATAGTGTGCTCTCGAAGCTGCTGGTGCACTTGCTGCAATAGCACTTTGATGTTAGTAGGTGAATCATCGTTCTCCATGGAAGTAGTGCACAATACAAACTTGATAACCAGTCCAACAATATCCAAATAACCACGAATAAACGATGTTCCACCAAAAGTTTTATTAACAACAAGGCACAGCCTGAACCAACTTGACTTTTACTGGTCAAGTTACATCGAGTTGTTCGTTAACGCCTATTAGACTTGGTTCAGAAGCGTCTAGTTTTGAATTGACTGTCTTTAGAGATACAACACATGACAATATAAATGAAATGAGCTTGTTTACAGGAACTATTGGTCACGATGCATTAACTGAAAGTGTATGTTCATGTAACACTGTAAACGACGCACAGAACAATGCTAACAGTAATGAAATGAGTAATGTTTTGAGTGGAATGAATGAGGTAATGGTATCTGAAGTAGTTGTATGTACTGGAAACGCTAACTTCAGTAATGAAAGTGTATGTTCATGTAACACTGCAAACGATGCACAGAATAATGCTAACATTTATGAAGTGAGTAACGTTTTGAGTGGAATGAATGAGGTAATGGTATCCGAAGTAGTTGTATCTACTGGAAATGTTAATTTCAGTAACGACCAGGAAGTAGTATGTAATGGGGAAAAGGGTTTAGTACATGACGTGCAAGATGACAACGACGATAACTTAATTATGCAGATGAGTGTATATGAATTCTCGGGGGAGTACAACGACATACAGTTGGACCCTGTTAACATATACACCAACAATAATGAAGGGCAAAAGGTAGTTAACGTCAACACAATTATTGAAAATGAGGAAGGTAGCGTTTTGGCCCATACAAGTATTATTAATGTTCAAGTAGATTCTGAAACAGCGCAGATAAACCGACAGTCTGACGAATTGAATTTTATTAATGTGGAAGGCAAGAATGAACGTTACACCCCCATATCGAATCCTATTATACTATTTAATATTAAAAAAGACTTTAAGTTGTATAACTATTCCAATACAGAATTTAAAACCAACCATGCTGAGATATTATCTAAAGGGTTAAATTTTGTACCCTGTAGAAGGGGCAATGTGGTGGACACACTCAGAGATTTGAAAATGTTTACTCGCAAATTAAATTTACTGACTTTTTTTGGGTATAGAGAGAATGAGGAGCACGTGGTGCAAACAATGTTAAGGAAACCTAGTTGCTTCAATCCACCATATAATAATATGGTACACATTTTTGAAAATTTATGTGAACAAGAGATTAGACAACTATATAGAGACAAAAATGTAGTATATGAGCGTAACTTAAATCAAGAGCATATAGATAGTATGCAGTATATATGTAATAATAAAAATATACGAGTAATGAAGCCCGATAAGGGCAATGGGGCTGTGATTATGGATAAAGTGGATTATGACAACGAAATGTTAGCTATGTTGTCAGAAGACAACTATGAGGAAGTGAGTATTAACGAAGTAAACATTGCATATAAAGACATAGATTTAACTCTTGAAGATATGTTATACCAGGGACAAATCAATGAGGATGAATTTTTTTATATGAGCAACAAGTACCCTGTAATAAGTGGGATCTTCGGCATTCCGAAGATTCACAAGGGTATTAACAACGTCCGTTTTAGACCCATCGTAGATGGTAAAAGAAGTAAAGTGTCCTTTATATGCCAGTACTTGGACTTTAAATTAAAAAATGGTTTAAAGAACTTTCCTCATATAACTAAAGATTCCTGGCATTTTTTGGACAAGATTAGGAATGTGGGACCACAAGATGACATCATGTTTGTGACAATTGATGTGGTCAATTTATTTAGTGTCATACCACATGATATTGGGCTAGAATGGCTGGAAGAACAGTTAGGAGCAACGGGGTCATACGAGCAAGATCAGATAAATCTGTATGTAAGATTAATGGAGTTAGTTTTGAATAATAATTTTATATTTTTCGAAGGTTATAGGTATCGCCAAAAAACTGGAGTAGCAATGGGGGCAGCTTGTGCCCCCATATATGCCAATTACATCATGGCATATTGGGAGAGTAATTTTGTTTTTCGAAGCGAATTTTACTCACACATTAAACTGTATACTCGTTTTTTGGACGATATTTTTATTATATGGCAAGGAGAAAAATACATACTTGATAGATTCATAGCACACATTAATCAAACAGTGTGGTTTCTAAAATTTACCCATACAATTAGTAATGAAGAAATTAATTACTTAGATGTATCTTTAATCTATAATAAAAACAACAAGTGTATATCATCTAAAATTTTCAGAAAATCCACATTTTCAAACTCGTACTTGCACTATGATAGTTGGCATCCGGAGCACCAGAAAAAATCGATTGTCAAGGGACAATTAATTAGGGCTGCACGGATGGTCAGAGATGATACAGAGTTTGTAAAAGAAGTGGATTTTATGATAGAACTATTCACTAATAGAGGGTATCCAACATCTCTATGTGAGAATTTGAAGAACGAAATACAGACAAAAAGGACAAATGGACACATACAGTCTATACTAAATAGTTCTTCTTCAGTTTGTAATAATAGCATTAACAATCAAGTGAATTATGATATAAGGGACGAATGTATATTGTATGTGGTCACATTTAATGCGGACGTATACAACATCATTGAAATAGTAGGAAAATATTGGAAAATATTTAGTAGACTTAAAGAATTTCAAGGGTATGTATCATATAAACCCAAGTACATTTTTCGGAAAGATAGAGCCTTGAAACAAATCTTTGAGAGAAGTGAAAAGTATTTGGATATCCATGTTAACAACAATAGAGGTAATAGTAAGTGTGGGAGATGCACCACGTGCCCTTTTGTTATGAAAACAGGTAATAGAATCACAGTCAATAGTATTAGTATCAAAATTATGGGAAGATATAACTGTCATTCATCTAACGTGGTTTATTTAGCTAAATGTTGTAACTGCATGGCATTTTATGTGGGCAAGACATGTAGGAAATTTAGGGAGAGAATTAAAGAACATGTCTTGGATATGAAACATCTAAAACCCACAAATGCCCTTGCACGTCACATCACAGAATACAATGATCATAAATTCTCTTTTTGCATACTAGAGCAATTGACACAGGACCCACAGGGTAGGTTAACTGAGTATCACCTGGATGTTTGTGAAATTAAGTGGCAGATGATATTAAATGCACACTTACATCCAGGACTCAATGAATTTATAACCATCAAACCATATCTCAGGTTGCAAAATATACTGGGATAGTGATTGTATATACTGGTTATGCATTAATAAATGAGATTTTACATAGTATAAAAAATTATTTTTTTTTTTTTATTTAGTAAGAAGTATGTAACTAGTAGATATTTGTTGATTTTAAATATGTATTAATTAGCATCAATATGTTTTTATTTATAAAGCCTATATAATAGTTTAAATAGGTTTTAAAGGTTATACATTTTGTATATATTTCTGTACATACAAACACCCAATATAGAATTTCAACATACACATTTTAAGTACATTTTAAGTAGGTTGTAATAATATTATATATGTTTGATATTTAATATTGTATGTTTGTTTGTCAGTATGTTTATAAGTGAAAAGGTGGTTGTTTTGCTGTTTTTTCATGATTAATAGCAAACAGGTTGAATTAATTATTCAATTAAGTATTCGTATAAAGTTATGTGAGCCAACACTCTGAGGAAGTCAACAGGACGAAACCTAGGTCAGTGTTGGTTCAGGCTGTGCCTTGTTGTTAATAAACTTTTGGTGGAACATCGTTTATTCGTGGTTATTTGGATATCGTTGGACTGGTTATCAAGTTTGTATTGTGTCAACATACATGTTGTGAAGGAAGGCTCTTCTGAACCTGACATGTACGCCATCAGTTACTGACAGACATCTTGAAATCATCATAGTGAAGTACCACACAAATCACAGTTATGATCCTGTGGAACACAGAAGAAATATGAGCAATAAACATGGACAATCTGAAACAATCTGGTCAGTCAGGTAGTATACACACAACTCCTTAGTGCAAGAAACGTAAAATAAGCCTGACAAAGGGGATGTTTAAAGCCATGAAAATAAATGGGGATATATCACACCTACTGGCTAGATAAGCTCACACAGTAGCTGCATTTACATCCTCCTGTCTGTCTTAACACATATTAACTGGAAAAGCAGAGGTCCCAAGTCACTTTCTTCCCACTAGTTAGTGACATACATCTTCACAGCAGCCCACTGCTTTGTCAGAAATACACAACACGTATGGTGGCCAGGCAACAGTATATCTGACAAATATCTGGACATAACATGACACTAGGGTAAATACACTGAGCTGCTAGGCATGTCACCAAGCACTGTCTACACTACAGGCAGACTGCCACTACACTAACCCAATTTACCTATGGGGGAATACACATATAATTGCAAATATAGCAGGCACTACAGGCGTGTAACAGCACAGAGTAACAGACTCCAGTGTGAAAGTGCATACCCACAACCAATCTCAACACAGTCACAGTCACATAATGGTAAGCCTAAGTAATAGTACAGTATATGGACTGTGTGAACAACAGTCATCATCATGTTTGCCAGCCACACACTAACCCTACATATACTGACCCAATTCACAGTGTAGTCTGATGCCTGACAGTGGTATGGGACATGTCTCAGTCTGGCCCTACAAACATATAGGCTGATAGGGTATCATAAACTGGAGCAGCATGCAACATTGGATAGAACAGGACCAAGGACACTGACATCTGCCCCAGTCTGTACACAGGCCAAATAACATGATCACAATACACTGCTACATAATACAGACACTCTGTCAACAATCACCATAAGTACACAGACCTCACTACTGTACAGACTACAACAGAATGTCCAGGTTTTGTCCTCAAATATTAGGCCTCCTATACTTTACATGTCTGTCAGTTTGATATATCACTGGCTTGATACCAGGAATTATGTCAATAAATAATGGTATACTGTACATATCCACCTCTTACTGCATGACATATGAACAAAGGGTGACAGACTTGGGGGACAGAGGCAGAAACACAGGGCCAATATTGGCATATTGCAGTTATAAACTGAGAACATTGTTGGTGTAACAGGGTTTTTTGTGACATATCTCTTCTGAGGGATATGAACTCAGTAACACACATGGATGTTACCATTTAGTGACTACAATCATCAGAGTATGCTACTGCATTTATAAAGACAGAAAATGTCTGAGTGACACACCAAATCTAAGACTACAAACTCTGGCCAGTCTGCAGATAGCCCTACAGGTGAGTTTTCTCAACCACATAACACTGTCATGTCAGACTTTAAATCATGCAGAACAGCCATATCCACACAAACCCTGTTAAAACATTACTTCAAATGTAGGACAACAATACTTACATTCTGTCCCCATGTCTGGAACATCCCCCTCCAGTTTGTTGGCCTGTCTCCATTGTGTTTGTTGTAAGAAGTATTTTCAACTACCCTCAGTGATGTTGTTTGTCGCACACCCCACATGAAGTACTTCTCACAGTGAAGGAAAAGGGACAACACCCACTTGCAGTGCTTACTTATAGGAGTGTGTTTCCTTGCAATTGGCTATAGGAATGATACCACAGCTGTTCCACATGCAATTAGCAGGTGGAAGACTCCAATTCATGCACATGCCATCAGCTGATCATGAGCATTACCTACCAGTGTCAGTCTCCTGCCTATGCAAAATATATGCATTTTTCCACATCTACCAGAGAGGGGGAGAGAGGGTGAGAGCCAGAGGGAAAGAAAGAATGGATGAGAGAAAGAGCCAAGCATGTCTGTGTGTGATCTGTGGGTGGAGAGAGATCTCCAGGTATTATAATGGTTGCCTGTATATACATTTATGGCTGTGGATTGTCTACAACAACCTATACAGTGTTTGCCAACTTTTGGCCTTGTAATGTGACATTGGGACATATGGGTCCTCAATATGAAAATGTAGCACAATCCATGCTGCAACAGATCCTGTTATTACACAATCACACCAACACCCACACAGAATACTGCTGACACACAAACTTATTTGCCAGTACTGTGTTTCAAACTCCTACCTAGGTATGGTATTGGTACTACAATATTATACAGTTATTACCGGCGCCACAGAGTTTATATGTTGGAAAGTTATCCAAAGGTATCTTTGAAGGTGAGTGATATCAGCTGCAGTGCTAAAGGAGGGGAGAGGGAAGTGTAGGAAGTGTGAATGGCAACAAAATCAGGTGTCAACAAAAACACACACACATTATCACCGTTGCCAGGACCAGTATTATAACTGCTACCTAAGGTAGTTTTTTTACATTATGGCACTATGCAGTTATTGCAAGTGCCACAGAGGTTACATGCTGAAAAGATGCCCAAAGGTATCTTTGAAGGTGAGTGACATTAGCTGCAGTGCTAAAGGAAGGGAGAGGGAAGTGTGAATCACCACAAAATCAGGTGTCAACAAAGACACACACATTATCACAGTTGCCAAGATCAGGATTAGAACTCCTAGCTAATTAGTTTGTTACACCACAGTATTATGCAGTTACCTCAAGTGCCACAGAGATTATAAAGCTGAAACTTGGCCAAAGGGTTATTTCAAAGTGACTGACATCAGCGGAGTGCTAAAGTAGGCTAATGGCAGGTGTAGTGATGTGAATGGCCTCAAAATCATTCATCTCCAAACAAACCCACACACATTATCACAGTTGCCAGGAGCAGGATTAGAAATCCTCCCTAAATAGTTTGCTACACTACAGTAGTATACAATTATCACAAGTGCCATGGAACTTACAGGGGTGAGATTTGGCCAAAGGGCTATTTCAAGGTGACTGACATCAGCAGGAGTGCTAACATGGGCAATGGGAGGAAGTGCAGCGTGTGTGAATGGGCCATAAATCATTCCGCTGGAAACACACACACACACACTCACTCAGTCACACACAACTTTACATTTGACAGGACTTAGTATACAAATGCTACATGAATACTAATTTGTACTATCACCTTACACAGTTATCACAAGCACCACAGACACTATAGGGCTGAGGGCTACCAAAAGGAATGTGTACAGTGACTGACATCAGCACATCATGTGATATCGGCCAATTGGATGTGTAGTGGGTGGTACAGGCCTCATAATGGAATTCTTTCTGTCACTGTCTGTCTCTCTCTTCCTCACATCTCTGTGTGTATGTTTGACATATAATGTGTTGGCCTTGGATATGTGTGAGTATTCCTATCCAATGTGTTTGTGAAGCAGGAATGGTTTACAATTTGTTGTGCATGCACAGACATTTGCGAATGCCAGACATGTATTGTCCACTGTGTTGTCAAACATGAGGTGAATTATATAAAATTTTCCCTGATTCTGCTTTGAAGATATTAATGAAAGCACTTGAGGAAGTTCGAATAAGTGACAAACTTTGTACTTCTTGGAAATATTCACTAATTTCTCCCATTCTAAAGCAAGATAAGGACTCCAAATTTGTTTCATCATATCGTCCTATTTCCCTATTAAATATAGATTATAAAATATTTACGTCTATTTTAGCAAACAGATTAAATCAAATGATGCCTGCTTTAATAAACAATGATCAAACAGGTTTTATACTGAACAGAAAAGTTCAGGATAATACTATTAGACTTTTAACTTTAATAGATTTTGAAAATAAAAAAAAAGAATTATCACTCATCAGTCTAGATCTAGATAAAGCATTTGATTCTATTAACTGGACATACTTATTTATGGTATTAAAAGAATATAATTTCTCCTCAGAAATCTTAAACCTGTTAAAAAAAATTATATGAAGGTTCTATAGCGTATATTAAAATTGGCGCTTTTTTATCTGGAACACATCAAATTCTAAAAGGCACTAGACAAGGTTGCCCTTTATCCCCACTACTATTTGCATTAGCAATAGAACCATTTGCTAATTTTATAAGAAACAATATAAACATAAAAAGTTTTGATGTTAATGAGAACTATTCTAAAATTTTACTCTATGCAGATGATATCTTATTAACTATTGGAAATATTGATTCATCTATTGATCACATTATCAGATCATTAAAACTCTTCGAGGAAATCTCAATCCTTAGATTTAACCAAAACAAAACAGAAACTATTCTCATCAATAAAAAATTGAATAACACTCTATCTAATTACAATAACTTTAACTGGACCAATGATAAATTGAAATATCTAGTGGTTCATATTCTGTCTAAATGGAAGGTCACTATAAATATAAATTATAAAATTTTATTAAATAAAATCACAGAATACATTAATAGATGGACGAAAATGTTCTTTACTATAGAAGAAAGATTATCTCTGATAAAAATGATTCTATTACCAAAAATTCTTTTTTATCTTCAAACATTATTGACTCCTCCTTCTAGAAAACAACTTAAACACATAAACACTATATTAATTAAATTTCTATGGTATCCTCAAAACCCAAGGATTAAATATGATTGGCACTATAAAAACTGAATTGAAGGAGGGATTGCTTTTCCAAATTTTGAGCTTTATGCTGATGCCATTATTCTTAATATAACAAGTCTGTGGTTAAGTCCAAAATACCACTCAAATTGGAAAAGAATTACACAAAATAATACTATTAAGTAATTTTAACAAGTTTTTCAAAAACATATATTGTTCTGAAAATATTAAGCTATTTATAGTTATTAAAGAATTCTTCTTCAACAATGAGCAGGAAAAATCACATCTTATTCCTATAATTAAATATATCTTGCAAAATTTTAAAAAAGTAATGAATAAGAACCTTTTGAACAACAATTTGTCCATTCTAATGTTTCCAATAATCTTAACCAAGGGATGCTTTGATTCCTTTAACATGATGAAAATAAAAACTATGGAAGAAAATGGGTTATTATTCTGGCATCAGTTTTTAGGAACTAGTAATATTCATGATACTACTTACCTTTTAGCCAGGTATAATATCTACCAAAATAACTGGTTAAATATTCAAATCTTCAGAGAATTTATTTTAATGGAATTTAAAAGACACAATTTTCCTGCTCTAACAGACCTCCCCAAAAAATTATTCATCCTCTTTGACTTCACCAATATAGGCTATAATAATGGTATCTCATTGTCAAGACTTTACAACATTCTTAGATCAGATCTAATAATATTAGACGACAATTTATGGAAATATATCAACAATTTCAACAACTCCCAAATACATATAAATGATAAAACTTTAATTCTCAGATCTGTTTACCATAATTCTTCTTCCACATATTGGAAAATTTTTACATGGAAATTCATTCATAGAAGTTTTATTACACCAAAAAAGCCTCTAGAATAAGCAAGAAAGATTTTAATAGATGTTGGAGATACGAGGAGCTAATAGATGCCAACTGGGCACATATGTTTTCAGAATGCAGAACAATAACCACATTTTGGATGGAGTTTAAACATTTTATTAAAGCTTTGTGGTCAGACAGATGTGAGATATCTGATTCTATGATACTTTTTAATGCACCAATGCCAAGGTATGCTCCACTGAATCAAATGAACCTCCTTTGGACTCTACTTGCTATAGCAAGAAAAACTATTACTAGAAATTGGAAATGTAAAAATAACCTCTCATTTAAGGAATTTATATCTTTTACTAAGATTATTTGTAGTAGGGAATTAAAAACAGCTATGTTACACTCCTCAAACATGACTCCTAAACAAATTGCCTAGATAAAGCTTAAAAAACTATTAGACAAAATGTAATGTTATTGAAGATTTGGTATCTATTTTGGACTTTGTATATAGTTTTTGTAAAAATTTGTTATTATGTTGTTTTTTTCTTGTTAAAAAATTTAATTATACTCTTGAAAATCAATGAAAAAATATGAGAAAAAAAATAAACACAAAAAAAAAGACATGAGCTTCATTTCTCTAAGTGTAGGAGCATGCCCAGTATGACCTTCTGTACTGAGTGTGTGAATCCATTCCAGGTAAGGCTGTATTCCATTACAGGGATTGGTGCTCTACACATACAGCTAGAAACCTGTTTCTGCAGGATATCTGTAGATAGGCTGACAATATGGAGTCACAATGGGTGACAGATAGGGGGATACTGTAACTATTGCTGTCTGTGATGCTTGTGTTACATGGTTGGTTTTAGGAGAGATATTCAGACATATATACTGTTTTACACTGTGATGTATTATGTCATCAGCTACTGACAGATGTAATTATTTGCTCAGTTATTTATTGGGAATTACCAGATGAATGAAGCTGAGTCCAGTATTGTGGTCCACAGCCTACACATTCTTGCACACTCCTGCCATTGTAGAGGGGTAGCTACAGACACTTGCTGATGAGTTTGTGCAAATGGTCCAGCACCTTGGTACTATGCTGTCTGTGGATCCCCTTCTTGTACATACATCGACTTAACACAATGGCCATATCTTGTTGTGGCCATACCTCTCAGCTGTAGAGATTCACCCAGGTTATCCAGAGGCAGGGCTCATATATCAGGTCAGTTCCCCTTCACATTGTGGTTTATGTGGTTTGGAACCACCCATTACTGGGTTTGCAAGCAGGGGTACTATGGGCACACATCAGAGTTTCAGACTTCACACACTCCATGACGTCCATGCGTCTACACCTCCCACTCTGTTTTTCTATCCTCTTCCTAACATTATGGGAGTGATATTTGAGAAGCATCCCTATAGCTGACCCTTCATCCCAGCAGTAATTATGGATTGGTCCACAGTTCATGCAGTGGGACATGAGTGGGGGCATGCTACTAGGATTTGTCAACATGGCCTTGCATTTGTGTTCTGTTGACTGTGTAAGGTTGTTAGTTGTGATCTCATGAGATACCATACATTGGTACTATGATGAGGCACAAGCCTTTGACAGAGGACTGTAGGCCATTTGGTAGTGATGCAGGCTATCTGTAGCAGGCCACTGCATTCTGTCTCTCCTACATTCCCAGGCTTCAAGCCAGTGGATTCCTCTGGGGTGACAGGGTAAGTGTACAGAGGTGTTAATGGTAATAGTTCCTGTCCGTATTGATCCGTTGGTCTGGATTTCAGTCAGGGTGCTGCTTACAGCTAAGGACACACCTGCATAAAACAACTCTTCAGCATGTTGCATTCTGTGGGTATTCCCATACAGAAGTGGGGTCATACTGTACTCATTCCCAAAAGCAAGGATATGACCTGTGATACACCTGTGGCTGATGGTAGGATGAGCTGAGTGCATGCGTGATATGGAAGCTACTTGCAGCTGACTCACAGATATACCTGAGACATTCCTCTTATGCTGCCTTGTGCAGGTACATAGGCAGGCTCTCATTACTTCATAACTGTGCCTTTTGTGGTCTACCAGTGATTGGCCAGACTATATCAGTATTCCATACTACATAGACAACTAATGTGCTGCTAACCTGTCTGTACAATTCCAATGTTGTGTGGAGCTGGCAATTCAATTTTATGCACTCTGTTTAGGGTACTTCCACCTGTGTACTGTGTGTATGTATGGGCCCACATTCATGGCATGTCCATCTTTCAGACGGTGACAGATACTGACATCTGGACAGTGAATATGAATATGGGTGACTGCTGACATGGATATTGCTGAGAAGCATTGTGTGTTTGGCACTGCAGTTGTTGGAACATGACCCTGTCAACCACAGTACTGGCCATAGGCCACCGAGACACAACCCTCCATGCCTACATACCGACCACTTCCAGACAATATTGAACACACAACAACCTAACACACAGACCCCTGCATATTGTACACATGCAACAATCTATCCTGTAGATTGGGCCAGTTCAGGTAATCTGTGCTCCACTGATACTACTCCTCACGCTTACATGTTACTGCATTTCTACATAGATTTGTGGGGGTGCACACCTGACAACTTTAAACTGTGCTATGACTGTACTGGTATGTCAGGTACTCTGTTGTCTTCCACATCGTTTTGTATTCTGACCTATCATACAGACTGGAGGCGTATCAGTGGAGTACAGATCTTAGGTTTTATTGACCTACATTTCAGTTTCAGAATTCTTACCCTTCAGAACTAATATACAACTGCCAGACCTGTTGCAGATTTTCTGTGTAGGTCTGGAGAGGGGCTGTTTACCATTGCCATCAATTGGAGGCCTTATCCCAGCCTTTCTTTATGGTCATCTACACCTGTCCTGGTGGCTGAGGCTGGTAGTGGGTATGTGAGCCTCACTGACATACATGTGTGTGTCCTATGGACTCACATTTTGGCTACACCATGTACTGCAGTGGGATTTGTCACCTTGTCTCGTACTGCCTAGTGTGTTGGCACCAGTATTTGTTATGGATTTCATGCTGCCCATATAGGTGTCCAGTATCTGCTGCCATCCCATTCAGCCACCCGATTCCCTAGCATGCTCGCATCCATGCCATAGATACAACTATTAGAACCTATTACTCCATTCAGTAATTGACAGGAAGAGTGACTTACCTTGTGGCTGGGCCAGTACTGAGGATGGTGCTGGAGGGCTGACTATGTCGGATGCACATAGTACACTCCTTATACAAGGTAAAGCACAGGTAGTGGCATGTTTGGCATCCTTTTTACTGTATGTGCGAGTCAGAGAGAGGTGTCATTCCCTGGGTCCATACCGTGTCAGTGTATGTGCTGTGCCTTTCCTCTTTGCCAAGGCCTGGGCATACTGGGCATGCCTCCTTCTGCCTACATGGGCAGGTTCAGGTGGTTCCTCCTCCGGGTCTTTCTGTGTCTTTGGTGGCCTTGGCAATGGTGGAGGGCTTTGTGGCCTTGCCCCGTGCTGTTCCTGCTGCAGCTGTTTCTGCAGGATCATATTGTGCAGCATGGCACATACTATGAACATTTGTATGCCTGTAGCTGGAGACTACTGTAACGCTCCACCAGATATGTCCAAGCAGCAGAACCATGACTTGAGCATCCCAAACACATGGTATATTATGATTTTGGTTTGTGTGTGTGCCTCATTATGGAGTTCTTGTTCAGGTGTGTGTGCATTTTTGAGGGATGTCATCAGCCACAGCTCCAGTGTATAGCCAGCATCCCCAATTAGGTGGTCATATGGGATGTCCCCACTGGCAAATGACTGGTACAGCTGTGTCATATGCAAGATGTGGGAATCATGATAGCTTTCAGGGCTGCCAGCACACACATTCAAGATAATACCCTGGGCATCGCACATGATCTGGCAGTTGATGGAGGGGAACCCCTTGCAGTTTATGTAGACCCTACCTTGCTCGCTGGCTGGTGCTTTGATGTGTATGTGTGTGCAGTCTATAGCACCCACTACCTCAGAGTATTCTGCTATTTGGTGGAAGAGATGCATACTGTTGGTTAACGCCTCACGGGTGATGGGGAAATATATGTGCTCACCAGCATGTGTTGACATGGCATCCAGGAACTGGTGGAGTACCCTGGATGCTGATGCCTGTGTGATCCCCATGATAGCCCCAGTTTCTCTTTGGAAGGTACCTGCGGTTAGCATTCTTAAGCCTACACATACCTTGCTATCCACTGGGATGGGTTCCCCTCTGTTGGTTCTGTGTGTGAGGCGGGGCCGGCACAGCTGAACAATTTGCTGTAGAATGTCCATGTCCACCTTATAGCACTCCTCTATCTCCAGCTCATGTAGGACCTGGTAGGTTACTCTGGGTCTGTACACTCTTCTCCTCCTCTTCACTGTGGGATGGCCATTAGCATTCACATCCTCACCACCCTCAGCCTTTTGCACATATTGATGTATGAGAGCGACAGCAGCCCTTATCATTTTGTTAGTTTTGTCAGGTAAAATTTCCCCATCTGTGTATACCAGTGGTGTAGAGTTTGTGGGAAAAAACAGAGTGGAAGAGGTTTGCATAGTTTATAGTAGTGTGCTATGCTGTGCTTCTGCCTGTGCAATTGGCTGATTCTGATACATTTCACCTGCCAGCTATGTTACTTCTCATTGATTGCCTTCCTACTTCTGTTTTCCTTTCCCATTGTCTTCCAGATTAAGCCCCGAGGCATACCGAGCATACCCAGTACTCACATGTGAACTGAGCTGCTATTTCCTGTTTTTCTTTCATTTTTTTTTTTTTTTTGTTTAAAACCAGGTATGCGGTGCCCCACCCATTTACGCAGGGAAAACAGTGCTAAACAATGTGAGATACACACGCTTCATTAGCTCTGCTTAGCTAAGCGCAAACATGGGCCACAGGGTTCCAGTAAGTTTACACCAAGCATGACACACCTCTTGCTGAAGTGATTTTCTTGTCCTACCTACATGGCTCTCTATTCCTGCACCTGCACAATTAGGTGCAAGCTTCCACTAGGTAGAAATCTGTGATTCAGTATAGGTCCCTTAATTTGCCTACCCCAGTGTGCAGGTCCATAGTTACAATTCCCAAACACATCCTTTCCCCTTGGCAACCAGTGCTCCCTTCTCTTGTTTACATTCTGCCTGCCATTGACTATAATGGCAGAATGCATATTTCTGTTAAATGGAAGTTTTTCCTTTTTTTTTTATTTCCAGCACCCCTGTGTTTGCGCACCGTCCTTAGCTTAAATGGCCAAGATCAGCCAAAAAGAAATAAAAGTTTTATTTTTTTTAAAATTATGTGGCTTTTTATGTCAATGGCCTTATATCTGGCCATTGGCTTGTCTGTTCTACATAATACATGCTTTTCATGAGCTGTCATACCTCAGTTTTGTCAGATGCAAAAATGTATTCTGCTACTAGCCAAATACATTTTTGCACTGACACTGTTCCTATATGGAATCCATTCAGCTTGCTGGATCGCAAAATCACCTAATTTGCATGGTTTTCACCAGCAAATGAGGTTAGTTGCATGCTGAATGGAATTCCATGCAGGAACAGTATAGGGACGCTCGTGCACGTGAAAACGGCTCTATCCTGGACTGCACGGCAGCCATATTGTGTGCAGGAGCTGCTATACTGTTCCTGCACAGAATCTGGCCTTTCGTGAATCCGGCCCATAATTGAAACATTAAAAATAGACTCAGTTTCTTCATGAATGAATAGTAAAAAAGGAAGAAATATTCATTCAAACATCATATAAATTTGAGAAAGATTAGTTTACTCTAGAATTTAATTTCAGGCTAAATGTAAATAATGAATATAGTTTGTTATTTTGTTTTAATTACTAGAAAAAACTTCAATTAATTATCTGTAAATCTTGAAAAGAAATCAATAAAAAAAGCCTGAGTAAAGATACCTTTGGAAAGTTTGCTAACATATGAGTGCTGTGGCACTTGAAATAACTGTGTATTACTGTAGTATCATAAGCTAATTTGGTAGGGTTTCTAATCCCTGCCTTAGCATCTGTGAAAATCTATGTGTTTGTGTGAGAGTGTGTGTATGTGTGTGGCTTTTTGATTTTGAGGCCATTCACACTCACTACACCTCTCTTGCCTCTCCTTTAGCACTGCTGCCGATGTCAATCACCTTCAAAGATACCTTTGGAGAGCTCTCCAACATATAAGCACCATGGCACTTGTGATAGCTGTGTAATACTGTAGCATAGCAAACTAGTTAGACAGAAGTTCTACTCTCTGTCCTGGCAACTGTGCAAATATGTATGTTTGTGTGAGACAGTGTGTGTATCTTTGTAGAAATGTGATTTTGTGGCCATTCACACTCACTGCACTTCCTTTACCCCACTTTAGCACTGGTGCTGATGTCACTCATTTTCAAAGATGCCTTTGGCAGCTATCCAACATGTAAGCTTTATGGTGCTTGCGATAACTGCATGATGCTATAGTGTAGCAAGCTAGTTAGGTAGGGGTTTTAATCTTGGCACTGTCAACTATGAGAATGTGAGAGAGTGTGTATATATTTGTAGAGACCTGATTTTGAGTCCATTCACACACACACTACACTTCCCTTACCCCTGCTTTAGCACTGCTGCTGATGTCACTCACCTTCAAAGATACCTTTGGGCAATTCTCCAACATATAAGCTCTGTGGTGCTTGTGAGAAGTGCACAATGTTGTAGTGTAGCAAACTATTTAGGTACAAGTTCTAATTCTGGTCCTAGCAACTGTGAAAATATGTGTGTCTTTGTCGAGACCTAGTTTTGAGGCCATTCACACTCACTACACTTCCCTTACCCCTCATTTAGCACTGCTGATGATGTCACTCACCTTAGAGGTATGCTTGGAGACTGCTCTGTCTGTTAACTCTGTGGCATGTGTGATAAATGCATAGCAATATAATAGTAATAACTACATGGATAGGGGTTTGAATCTCATTCCTGACGTGTTTGTGTGCATATATGTATGTGTTCATGCGTTAAAGATTTTGGCCCCATTTACACCCAGTACAGTTCTCAGTACCTGACTTTAGCAACCCTGCAGATATCAATCACCTAAGAAGTACCTGTAAATGCATAACATAAAGATCTGAAAACATAGTTAGATACAGGTTCGGACCTCACCCGTGGTAAATGTGTGCGTAGGGTAAAATGTTTTGTGAAATCTCTCACCCACTACATCACACAATACCAGTATTTACAAGGGCTAGTGATGTTCCTCACCTTAGAAGTACCTTGGGACAACATCCATTCTGTGTTCTCCGTAGCACATATGATAAATGCGTACACTGTTGTAACAGTATATAGAAAGGTAGGGGTTTGAAACTCAGTACTGCAAGTGTGTGTCAATATGTCATCAGTATCCTGTGTGTATGTTGGTGTGATTGGGTAATAATAGGATCCATTGGGGGCATGTTTTGCTAAATTATTATATTGAGGACATAGTATATGTCACAATGTCCACTTTATAAAGTCAACAGTTGTCAAACACCATAGAGGTTGGTGAAGACAATCCACAGTCCTAAATGTGTAGTGCCATGAGCAATGGCTATGTGACAGTATGGATTAGTTAACAATATAGGCAACCCTAATACTCAGAGACCACTCTCCCTCCAGGAATCATTTACAACATGCTTGGCTAGGCAGCAGCCACTATATCAGTAGTTCTCCTGCACATTGCCTCACAGATAGTATCCACGGTGTGATTGCAGTGGACTCAATGTCAATCCAATCACCACACATGACTGGTGTCACACAGGATACAGATCCATGTCCTCTCATGTTTGGGATCCACCCTTTTGAGGTGCAGGAAAACACAAAGGCACCCTGGCTGATAATATTTGCATACAACAGGAAGGTGGGTGGAAGCATTCCCGATCCATGTGATGTTGACATCACGCCCAAAGGCCACTTGACACCTATGACTTTTGTCAGAACCCTGGACATTACCTCAATGTCAAGAGATGTGCTGCCATTACCTTTAGGAACACCATAGCTCACATGAAGTAATACATGGGTGGTAGTCCTCTGAACAGTGACATTATTATAACAGAATGAGGAACGCATGTTGACAGTCAGCTGCCCGTTGACCACAACAGTGCCACTGACATCAAAAAGTACTTTGATGTGTTACATCTCCTGACTGTGTGTTACCCAGCAAGTAAAACAAAATGGCACCCTGTTCCATCCCCTCAGTAGTCCAATCAATGCGTACAATGGCCCTTTTGCCATGTTCCCCACTGGACACCTGCAACAACTGTAGAGTCTACAAATGTAACCCACAAAGGGAATATCATGCTTTATACACATGCCCTGTATGGACAGTCTCAATAACTCCAATGAATCCCCTTATCATACTGTCTATGTAGGTGCAATCACTACCTCAGTTACACAGCCATGTCTCACCAAACTTGGTCAGAAATGCTAATCTGAAGATACCAATCTGTCCACACAACATGCCCCAGAAACCTTAAGTAAACTTTCACACTTCAAAGAACATGCATGTGGGACATGTGCACAACCCAGACACTGTCCATGTTATGGAATATAAATCACATACATGTGAAGCAGTGCACATCACTGGCCACCCACAACAGAAATCTGGATGAGTGGATGGGGAATACAATACCCACTCCTGGGGACCACTCCAGTGACTATACTCCTGAGCTGCACTGGGGACTATTGTCATGTGGCCTGATCCCAGGGTAATCCCTTGGGCTATCCTTATATAGCCTTTAGGCCCATTCACCTACTACACACCTATGAAGCAACGCACCTATGGATCTCAATACTGGCAAGTGTGTGTGTGTGTGTGTGTGTGTGTGTGTGTGTGTGTGTGTGTGTGTGTGTGTGTGTGAGAATAGTAATTTCAGTGTGTTTGGTTGATGAATATCCCATGTGGCTGTGGTTATTAGCAATCAGAGGTGTGTCCAAACTACAACACATACCATTCTCAACTCTACAACAGATGTTGTAAATCAATACATACTTATGTACAACCCTCAGCCCTATAATCTGTTAGGCATATGCAATCACTGTGTTACAGACCAGGGAAATCCATACAGATGCAGCTGTACCCTGCCTAAGACATGGTGGATGTGTTACCACACTGCCATACCTCTTGGTCCTGCTTCAGGGCCACATCCTGGTGACAAACAGATGCCCGGAACAGGAGCAGGATACAGCATTTGAGAACACATTCACTCAGCACTTCACTTGTGGGGGGAGAGATGGGTAAAGCTGGCACTGAATTTGTTGCCAAGACTGTGGCCAATATCTGTTGTCTCAGGATAGGTATTAGCATTGTGCAGTAACTTACAACACTTGTGTTTAATACTGTGGAGGTTGTTGTAACTATCAAAGGCTGTTGTGATTGTCATCAGTGTTTGCTGCATGTCTGCTGTCATAGATGCCTGTAGGGGATTCCATGAAGGATCCAAAGTTGTGTTTGAAGCCAATAAGGGAGTTCAACAGTCATGTGACACCACCTTTCTCTGCAACAGTGTCTTCCTTCTGATGTACACATTAGGAATGGCAGGGGACCATCACATTGTCTCCCCGTGTTTGGAGGACAGTGTCTGGGTTCTGTTAGCTCTGGCTAGTACCATGCATTCATGTATCTGTTTGTACAGTGCATATGTGTATGACTCCACAGTCATGCAGCTATTTCCCATTACTGTGGGTGCAATGACATTATCCACCCCTGTTTTCATGGCTGCAAAGTCAGCTTTGGAGGGGCTTTGGAAGGTGGTTACCTCTGTGGGGGGTGTGGCTGACATGTTGAGTTCCATGTTGATTACAGCCTGTGTGGATCTCCCCATGCAGGGATTGACATCTGTGGATGAGCAACAGTCCCATATCTAAGTAATCAACACAGGTCAAGGTTGTTGCATCCTCTACCAGGAGTCAGTATGAGCTGGTCCAGGGCATTGGAAATGATGAATCCCAAAAGTGTTGTAATACTGTACTGGCACTTGGTTACTTTCCTCAGGTGATGGAGGGGTAGTTGAAATCTCATACTACATCAGTGTTGCATTGGACCATCATAGATGGCAGGATGTTGAGAAATGTGCATTGACAGTCTAGAGACATAGATGTGGACCCATAACAGGCTATGGTCTGAATTGCAGTATTACCCCAAGGCAGTTGTACCCGAAGTATCTCCAATGCATTATGCTGGGATACTACTCTGGAGGTGTTCCTAGCCATAATGAATATGGAGACAACACCACCTGTGGAGGTGTGGTGGAGTCCATGTTTGGAGACTGACAGCTGTGGAATGCATCATAGCCTGATACTGCAGGGCTGCTGTCAGCTGCTGTGTGAACCACATCTCCTTTACAGCAGACATGTGTTCTCCACTCTGAGTGCTTTGAGTGACTGCATCCTGATAGTTAAATGTCTACTGTTGAGCAGCATGACCCTCAGATTGCATACATGTCTAGCTGTTACGGTGGTAATTACATTAGGAACACTGCCTAATAAGGCATTATAGAGGCGGCAAGACACTTAGCCAGTACCTGGAAATCCAGTGCTGATAGATATAGGACATCTGTGGTAAGTCATTGGGTTCTGTCAGTCATGTCATCCCAAGCAGAGAAGTACTGGATCCCCTGAGAATGACACAAAACACATAAGCCAATGTTGCAGTCAATCATCTATTGATATTACCGGAGAATCATTCTGGTTGATGGCAGTACACTGCTCAGGGCTACTGTCAGACCTGCCTGGACCACATAATCAGAGAGTTCAACCATGTCTCTTGTCATATAGTCCAGGGAGGTGTGTCTCAAGTCATTCACACCCACATGGATATGGAGTGATACTCATAGTTGTTGTGGAGTGCCATGACTGGCTGTGTCATGTGTTAGATTCTGGCATGTGATAGATATTTGCCTGTTATCTGCTCCATATTCAACTTAGTGAGTGGGATATGTGTGTGCCTCAATACTGAGTTTCCCATGATCACTGCATTGTGCAGGGTGTTTAGACTTAGGAGCTTAGGTTGAGGGGCACACTGTGTAGGTTAAATATATGTCCCTTTGCATGTGCCATGTCACAGTGTCTGAGTGGGTATCTGTCTTGCTGATCTGTGCTGTCTGGGTAAATGTTCATTGAGTAACTCTATGAAGGTAGGTGCATGACTTTTCACTGTATGTCATGGCTGTAAAAGTGTGTGTCATGGTGAGCTATATGTTCCACATGGTGTGGTGCAGGTTTTGATCTTATCCTCTTGACCTGCTATTCCAGTCTTTGCTGGAGAGTGCACATTGGATGCTATATGGTAACTCTCATAAGTCTGAGTGTTTGGAGTTTAGAGGGGAGGGTTGTCTGTGTACATGAGGCAGTTGCAACAGTGACCCAGACTGTTCCACAGGGTGGTCCTTTCCCACACATCTTTTGATCTCCGTCCAAATAACAGGGCATAATGTTCGATCACATATTGGGTGATGATGTCAGTTTCTCCAACAGAGAATGCTGGTAGGTGAGCCTTCTGCATGTTACCTGGAAGACATAAACAGGAAAAAGGTCAGAGGACCTCATAAGGTTGTAAAATTGCACATCAACAGTGGATATTACTTGCAAATAATCCACACTACACCATAACCCTCCAAGCTATCATGCTTATAGCAGCTTGCATTACATTCCTGGCACTGAGCTATCTTACTCCCCCCCCCCAATGTTTGACACTTGATTGCATAATCCTCTATTCTCCATTCATTTCTGTGTAGAGGATTGACAGTGGCCATCTTCCATGTGGATGGTGTGTGGATGGTGGCAGGTCTGTGTTTGACTGTGGTGTGTGAAGGAGCTGTGAGCACATGCCTGAGTTCATGTGGGAGGCAGACAGTGATGTTGTTATGCCCCATGGAGATATGCTGTTGTTGCCATCAGTAGGCAATATGTACATGCTCACCATTGCTGAGGGGAGGAGTGTGGTTGATGTGCATATCCCCCTGTACAACCGGGGTGGACAGGGTGGCAATGTTCCCACCTAACCTGTCTGATGCAGGTTGTCTATATCCATGGCATGTGTGTATGAGGTGTTCTTTACCCCCAGTACATAGTGAATTGTGTTGTTTCCTCTGAGACTGACAGCATATTTGGAGGCACTGTTGCAATTGTCCTTGGTGGTGTGGATATGTCTGATTTGTAGTCATAGTCAGCCTTACAGGAAGTCACTTGTGAACTTACATGCTTGCTCAGCTAGAGGTGGACTTGCTTCCAAGTTGTTGCCTGCACCTATGTGTCCCTGTGCAGCCAATATAGCAACTTATTATGCGGTTTGCGTAATGCTGCTGTCCACCAATGTGGATTACTCTACCTTGGTGGATGCTGGTTATACAGGTCAGGTACTGCTGAGTCCATATAGCTACAGTGGATATAAAGGGTACACACCCCTGTTACAATGCCTGGTATTTGTGCAATTGGAACATGACACCACAATATTTCATTTCAAAACAATTCCCTCTTTAATGTGACCTATAGCCTGTACAATTCAATTGAAAACATAACAATCTGGTCTGTGGAAGCATATGGAAATAATAATCAGTACAATAAGCCAGTTGAATGAGTGTGCACACTCTTAAACTGATATGTTGTGTATGCACCTCTTGAGATGGTTACAGCATTCATTCATCTTGGTTTGGACTCTAGCATCATGTCACATCTTCACTTGGCAATAGTTGCTTACCTTCCTAAAAACACCTTTGATTGTTTTTCAATTGAATTGTAAAGGTTAGGGTTCCATTCAAGATGAGAAAATTATGAAATGATCTTCTGTGGTCTGATTGTCATATAGCACACAAACCTGGCATTCCAACAGAGGTGTGTACACTTGTAATAGCCACTGTATATAGGTGTTGATATAGCTGGTAGTGGTAGGCAAGGACAGAGGGTCATAACACAGTTGGACACTTCTCCAATTACTACCTGATAATCATGCATACTCTAGTACCCATATCAGTGTCGGAGAAATGCAACAATCAGTAGCTGTACACATTTATGTCTGTTGTATGGACTGACACTGATATTACACACATGTGGAATATCTACAACCTATTTACCTGATTGCTTGAAGCTCGTGATTAGTTTGTGCCTTCCAGCTGAACATACGCATACATACATGTGCTCAGGGGATACCTAGTATACATTTCTGTTCCATGTAAGTATGGCACACTGTATTTACAGTCTTGCTGCTCAATCATACTTCTCAACCTGTTATAGCAGTGCGTCTGGACAATGGCACACATAAATGGGAGACAAAAGGGACATCAGTATTGATACTGCATTTTTATTTTTATTTTTTTATTTATTATACATTTGTTAACCGGGATGGTCCGACTGGATACTTGCCCATTTTCAGCAGAGTCCCGGTGAGAAAAGCTCCAAATTACATATAGAAATTACAAATTACAAATATTAGGAACATAGCACTTAAGTTATAGGCATTACAAAATAGATAATCCAATAAATTGATATTACATACAAGCTGATTGTAGACATAGGACATACATCCATCCATGAGGCCTAAGGCATACTTTTCAATTAAAAGCAGTAGTTAAGATAACATATTACCTTGGGTTTAAGAAATTATATTTACACAAACAATACCTAGAGTAGCTAACATAAAGAAACTCATTGGTTGAATGAGGGAGATGGACGGGCAGGCGATATGTAGGGTCCTAGTCCGGGTTGGTACAGGGACATACCCAGTGTGATTTGAGGTGGCTTTTAAGTCTGTATTTAAATATGGTTGGTGAAGACTCTAGGGTAGCTGGTAGTGAGTTCCAGTTTTTACCGACAGAGTTGGCAAAGAGGGAGTCGCCTGTAGCATGGTTGGATTTGATCGTAAGTACTAGGAGTTTGGTGGATGAGCAGAGTGTTCAGTTGTTGCTGTAGGGGCAGATTATGCTTCTTAGGGCTGGGGTGGTGTCCGGATGGTGGAGGATTTTATGGGCAACTTTGAGCTGGTTGAGCTGTAGGAGGTGGGGTAGTTCCAGCCAGCCCAGGAGATTCAGGTTCTGGCAGTGGTGGGTACGGTAGGATGAGCCAGTTGCAAATCTGGTAATGTGGTTGCAGCATGATGACAGTTTTTTAAGATCGGTTTTACTCAGGTGGGAGAAGAGAGGGGAGGCATAGAGAAGGGTAGATAGGAGATGGGAGCGGGCAATTGCAATTCTAGCTTGCGGGGTGAGGAATGATTTGATCCTGTAGAGACTACCGAATTTTTTATTGATAGTTTTTATAATTTGATTGATGTGTGCATCAAACCTGAAGTTGTCCATCGTGATACCCAACAGCTTAGTTTGGTTTGCTGGGGAGATGATGGTACCATTATTAGCTGTTATGTTGAACAGTGGTGAGGAAATCCTATATGTTGGGGTGAAGAGAAGTAACTTAGTTTTGTTGGGATTTAGTATTAGGCGTTGGTTTAGTAGCCAATTTTCAACCTTGCTGAAGGTGCTTTGGGTTATTGTGCTAAGTTTTGCTGGGGTGGAGGCAGAGCAGATCAAGGTCGAATCATCTGCATATTGAATGCAGGTAGCCTCTGGTATGACTGTGCTAAGTTCATTTATAAAGATGGAGAAAAGAAGGGGACCTAGTATTGAGCCCGGGGGGACTCCAAGTCTGATGGAGAAGTGTGAGGAGAGTTCTCCCTGCCACAGTACAGCCTGTTGCCTGCCTTGTAGGTAGGACTCAAACCATTGGAGGGCCTGTTTGTTTAAGTTATAGGCCTCCAGGCTATTCATTAGCATTTTGTGATCCACCATGTCAAAGGCCTTGGACAGGTCTAGAAAGAGAGCAGAGGACAGTTTGTTATTGTTACGATTTTGGTTTACAGTATTTGAGAAAGAGAGGAGGGCTGTTGTAGTGCTGTGATTAGGCCTAAAGCCATGTTGCGAGTTGGATAGAAGTTTGTTCTGCGTGAGATATTTCATGAGTTGAATATGAACACATTTTTTCATGATCTTAGCTAGTGGTGACAAAATGGCTATGGGCCTGTAGTTAGACAGTTCAGTGGAACTGCCCCCTTTGTGAAGTGGTATGACATGTGAGATTTTCCATATGTCGGGAATAATGGCTTCTGATATGGATTGGTTAATAAGGACAGAGATGGGGTATGCAATTGCATCTGTAGCCTTTTGTAAGTAGTCTGCTGGGAGGAGGTTGGCAGCCAGGGTGGTGGGACTTAGTTTCCTAAGTAGGGTCTTAATGAGTTGAGTGGGGACTGGTTGGAGACTGAAGGGAGTTATAGCTTTGGAATTGGTTGTGTTAGGATTAGAACCAGTGGGTGTGAGTTGGTTTGCTAAAGTTTGGATGGTTTCAGTGAAGAAGGTGTTAAAGGAGTTGGTAATGTCTTCTGGGGAATTTTGATTAGTGGCAGATGGGCTTGGGGTGGTGGTTTGTCCTGGCTGGAGGAGTTGGTTTATTCCCGTCCAGAATTTCTGAAGTTTAGTTTTGTGTACTTGTAGTAGGTGGTAGTAGTATTTCTTTTTATCGATAGTTACAGATTTTTTGCATCATTTCTTAGTTGCCTAAATAATAGTTGGTCAGGTTGGGTTTTTGTAGTCTGGTAGGTGTCTCATGCTTTATTTCTTAATGCAAATTTTGCCCTAGTTTCTTTAGTGAGCCAAGGTGCAGTATTGACCTTGGTTCTACTAGTACGACTGGGGGCATGAAGGTCGAGAATAGCCAGGAATCTGGAGTTGAAGTAAATGACTGCTTCATCTAGTGGGAGTTTTTTTAGGGTAGACCAGTTGCATGCCTTTAGTTCCTTGTTAAATTTTTGGGGATCTAAGTTTTTGTTGCTTTTAGCTGCACCATACATTAGTACATTGATTGCACAGTAGGCTTTGACATCACTGTGATAAACTGGAAGATGTTCAACAGTAATAATAGGCTATTATGTTACATTGTTATTGCTCACAGACCTGCCAATGGTTTGGCAGACATAACACAGGTATATGTGCATCTGACTACAGATATCAATCACAAATGTGCTTATTGTCCAACAGAACACTGTCTGTGCAGTTGAATCACAAGCAGTTCAACACACATGTCTGCAACAGTACTTTACTATGCACATGCCCTACATAGGTGTCCTAGCTTTACAAGACAAACGTGTCATACTCATATTCACAGGTAACATATGGATATGGACAACATCCCATTAACTGGTCTAGCAGTGGCACAGTCACAACTATTTGACAGACACCCCCAGCAGTTGTCATATATCTGAGCTGTCCTTTCCCAGGGTGAGTCAGGCTCCTGAGCTGTGATCCTACCCCACAACCTCTTAGAGCATCACATCTGGACAAAGCCTAAAATGATGGGTGGATAAATAGGGACAGACTTTAAATATTCCTGTTACAAACATAGGAAGTTTGTAGAATGATACATTTTGCATTACTGTGAATATTCTTAAGGATGTGGAGTCTTAAACTGAAGTGTTTGTCATTACTTGATGACTTCAATCCTCAGCAATTTGCCAGAAAAGTACAGATTTCAGGAGGAACAGACAAAAAAATATGATGGGAAACTCTAGAAATTCAGTGAAGATCTGTACAGTTGAGAGGTATGGCAGTGATCTCTCCCACTGCAGAGAGGGCCAGATGCCATGGCCATACCAGTTGTTCAGCTAGACATTAGTATAGCAAGTCTTGTTGGGACATATATTCCTCCAAATCATATCTCCCATTATTACAGACCAAGTACTACATTCAATTACATGCTTACATGTTCCACTTACATTTTATTTTTTTCTTCTCTTTTCCAGTTTATGTTTTATTTTTTTCTCTCTCTATCTCTCTCTGCACTACAGGGATAGAGCTGGTTTGAATTGGTGGCAGCGTGGCTTTTGTAGGTGATGCTCATGACCAGGTAATGGCTTGTGCACCTATTGGTGTTCTTTACTTGCTAACTGCATGCAGAGAAGCTGTGTAGTTCTTCCAATAACCAATGTCATGGCAACACATGGTCATTTCCCTTACTTGTGAGGAAGACATCCTGGGAGTTGTGTGAGCTACTATCTCTTACAACAAGACTTGTGGAGACAAGCCAACTAAATGGCGGAGAAGGTTCAAGACTTAGGAGAAGAATGTGAGTATTGTTGTTATATGTTTAGAATACTGCTAGTTTAATAGGGTTTCTCTGCACATGCTACTTCTGCATGGGTTTCAGTCTAACAAAGTTCTGTCTCTGCATAGCTCTCAACTGTAGGTCTATCCACATAATGGCCATGAGTTAGCCTGGTATGTTTGGTCTGTTCCCCAGACAGGTGTTGCCCTTGGCAAATCAGTAGTATACTCTGGTGTTTGCATTCTGTGAATGATAACATCCATTTGTTTTCTGACTTTATATCCCTCAGAAAAGATATGTTACAACAAACCCTGTAACACCAGCAACTTTTTCAGTATATAACAGCAATATTTCAAGTATGGCCATGTATTTGGGCCTCTTTCCACCAATTATGTCAGGCTTTGTTCAGAAGTCATACAGTAGGTGGTTGATAGGTGGAATGGTCTAACAATATTTAGTGCTGTCATCCCTGCTGAAGGGAAAGGCTGGAAAACATGTTGAAGTCTGTACATTCAAGAGGTTGGTGTAGAGACAATGTTCTCAGATGCCCTTGTAACATATTTTATGTGGGGGAGAGTAACATGTTTTAAAACTAGGCTGTTAGAACATGTGAGACATATTACTGCTAAGAAAGATGACAATTCTATAGTCATACATTCGAATAAATCTCACCATGGGGAGAGTACTGGGTTCCAAGGTACTGTTTTTGAAAAAGTCTGTTCCTCAGTTTGGTGAAACATTCATAGAAGGAAAATTGTTATACAAACTCAATGTATTAATATAAGATATAATAAATGTGATACTTTATCCCATAGGTGGTTAAATGAGGAGTGTAATTGGAGGCTGTGTATTTAATTATATAATTAAGTGTTAATTGCTTCTTGTGATTAAGGCATCTATTTCTTGTAATGTATTACTCCTTAAAGGCTTTGGCCAAGACCTCAGAGTAAAGTAAACATGTGTGAATTACTGGCTGTTTGCATTTTTCTTTGCTATGTTCAGACATTTTAGTTGTTTTGCTAAGAGGTTGTTGTATGTCTGGGCATTGTGTATGGCCTATCATGATTTTGTAGCAGTGTACTGTTCACTTATTTATTTGGACGTGGGGGGCAGATGTGTGCAACCATCCGTGCAGAACTAGTGCTATCTGCAGAAATGTAATTGTTTAGTAACTGAGTACATTTCTGCAAAATCCAAAATGGAGCTGTGATAGCTCCAAATAAAGGTTACATAGCATGTAGTAAGTATACCAGTGGCCAAGTATAAGGCCATTGGCATTGCAAACATTAAAAAATACAAAAATCAACTTTTATTTCTTTTTAGCCAATCTCGGCTGTTTAAGCGTAGAGCAGCGGCGCACAAATGGGATCATGGGGAAAATAACAAAATGAATCTAAATTAAACATTCTAACTAAAATCAGTATTCTGCCATGCAAGTTAATAGCAGGCAGAAGACAACATGCCCAGCGAGTAGTGGTTGCTAAGGGGGGAGGCTCAGTGTGAGCCATGTAACTATGCATTAACAGGCAATCCTATGCAAATGAGGGGAAGGATAGTGAATTCCAGTTTTCCCCAGCATGTGAGTCAGGTCCCAACAGTCTAAGAGTAGGAATAGCTTGGTGCAAGCCTAGGAGTTAGGTGACATCATCGGGGGGTGTCAGGCATACTGTCAGGCATACTGGAATCACATTGGAGCCCTGTGGCTCAGGTTTGCACCTAGCTTAACACAGCTAAGCTAGAGGGTGTGTCCAAACCTGCCTAGCACTCTTTACAAGGTCTAAGCAGGTATGCGTGCTGTGCACCGGGTTTTACAGGAAGAAAAAAGAAGTTAAACTAGGAAATAGCAGCAGTGTGCACATTTGAGCACAGTGTTTGCGCGACACACCCCCGGGCTTAAATAGGAAGGCAATGGGAAGGGAAAATAGCAGTAGGAAGGTAATCAAGGAGAACTAACTGAGCTGGCATGTGAAATGTATCAGAATTAGCCAATTACACAGGCAGCAGACCAGCCCAGCCCAGAACACTACTATAAACTATACAAACACCTCCTCCTCTGGTTTTCCCCACACTCTACACCACCAGTGTATACAAGCAGGGAAATTTTAACAAATAAACCTACAAAATGAGAAGGGCTGCAGCAGGCAACATAGAACAACATGTGTAAGAGGTTGAGGGTGGTGAGGATGTGAATGCTGCCGATCAACCCACAGTGAGGAGACGGAAAAGTATGTTCAGACCCAGGGTAACCTACAAGGGGCTACATGAGCTGGAGATAGTAGAGTGCTATAGGGTGGACAGAGACCTCCTACAGCAAATTTTTGAGCTGTGCCGGCTACACCTGACACAGCAAACTGAGGGGAACCCATCCCAGTGGATACCAAGGTATGTGTAGGCATAGGAATACTAGCCACAGGTACCTCCCAAAGCTGAACTGGGGATATCATGGGGATCTCACAGGCATCAGCATCCAGAGTATTCCACAAGTTCCTGGATGCCATGTTGTCACATGCCAGTGAGCACGTATATTTCCTGAACACCCGTGAGGTGTTGGCCAGCAATATGCATGTCTTCCACCAAATAGCAGAATACCCTGAGGTAGTGGGTGCTATAGACTGCATGCACATATGCATCAAAGTACCACCTAGTGATCAGGGTAGGGCCTACATCAACCACAGGGACATCCTCTTCATCAACTTCCAGGTCATATGTGATGCCCCGGGCATTATAATGAATGTGTGTGCTGGCTGCGCTGGAAGCTAAGATAATTCCCTCATATGGAATCTGACGCAGCTGTACCAGAGATTTGCCAATGGGGACATCCCCTACGGTCACCTAGTGGGGGATGCTGGTTACACACTGGAGCCATTGCTGATGACACCCATCAGAAATGCACACACACCTGAACAAGAATGCCATAATGAGGCACACGCACAGACCAAACTTAAAATAGAGCATGTGTTTGGGATGCTCAGGTCATGGTTCCAGTTTCTGGATACATCCGGTGGATCCTTGCAGTACTCACCAGCTACATGTACCTAAATTGTTATGGTATGTGTCATGCTACACAGTATGATCCTACAGAAACAGCTGCAGCAGGAACAGCATGGGACAGGGCCACACAGCCCCCCACCATTGCCAAGGCCTGCACAGTCACAGAGTGACTCAGAGGAGGAACAACCTGAGCCTGCCCCAGTAGGCAGATTGAGGCATGCCCAGTATGACGAGGCTGTGGCAAAGAGACTACACATAGCACATACACTGACACAGTACGGACCCAGGGAATGACACCTCTCTCTGACTCGCACATACAGTAAAAGGGATGCTAAACATGACACTTCCTGTGCTCGACCATGTATAGGGAGTGTAATATGTGCATCTGACATAGGCAGCCCTCCATCACCATCTGAAAGTCTGGCACACCCTCAAGGTAAGTCAGTCAACCTACCAATTGCCAAATGGAGTAGAATGTGTTGTTACCTGTATCTATGGTATGGATGTGAGCATACAAGGGAATAGGGTGGCTAAATGTTATGGCAGCAGACAGTAGACACCCATAGTGGGACCATGACATATGTAACACATACTGGAGTCTGCCTAGTAGACAGTACTACACGGAGTATCAAAACCCACTGCAGGAAATGTGCTGAGTGACATGTGTGTCCTTATAACTCACACATACCAGTCAGGGTGGTTCACGTACCCAACAACAGTCTCAGCTAGCAGGGCAGGTGTAGACAAACCCAAACAGAGCCTGTGCTATGGCCCCTGATTGTTGGCTATGGTTAACAACCCCCCCCCCCCAGGCCAACACAGACCGACTGCAGCAGATCAGGCAGTGGGATATTAGTTCTGAAGGGTAGAAAGTCAGACACTAATATGTAGGGCATCCAAAGCTATGATCTGTAGTACACTGGTATGCCTCTAGTCAGCATGATAGGTAAGACTACAGAATGAAATGGAGTACCTGACATACCAGTACAGTCATAGCAAATGTGTACAAGTGTCAGGTGTGTCCACCCATCCTACATAGTAATGTAATAACAGTCAGGTATGCCCCCAATCCTGTGTATAAATGTAGAAGTAGGCAGGTGTGCTCCTCCCATCCTATATAGTAATGTAATAACAATCAGGTGTGCCCCCAACCCTGTGTAGAAATGTAGAAATAGACAAGTGTGCCCCATATGTAGTCATGTAAGAACAGTCAGGTGTGCCCCCCATCCTGTGTAGAATTGTAGAAATAGTCAGGTGAGCCCCCCCACCCACGTAGTAATGTAAGAACAGTCAGGTGTACCCCCCCCAATCCTGTGTAGAAATGTAGAAATAGTCAGGTGAGTCCCACCATTATATGCAGAAATGTAGGAACAGTCATGCCAAATGCTTGATGAATACCCTGCAGAAACAGCATGCCACCTGTTGGTGTACAACACAAAGGTCAGCACTGCAGTACAAACTACCTGGACTTGATCCACACATTAAATACAGATGGGCATACTGGGCATGCTCACACACTTAGAGACATGAAGGCAATATCAGTCAACAACATACTGAAAGGTCATACTGAGCATGCTCACAGAAACACATGAAGGCCATGTCTGCAAACACCAGTGGACCAGACATATCTGTCAGTCGCAGTTGTTAGTGCAGACACTCGTCAGTATGCACCACTCATGCCTGGCACACACAGTGGATAGGAATACAGGCATATATGTAAGGGCAACACACTATAATAAGCCAAAGGTAGACGTACATAGATGTGTGGAAGAGGGTGACTGTGACAAGGAGCCATCAAGGCCTGTCCCTCCCAGCACACAGACAAAGAGCCCCAACCACATGAGGGTCAGATGTCACTCACTGCAGATACTAGCCACCAGTATCTGTCAGCATTATAGACTATGAGATGCAGGTGCCAGCTGCGCAACATGACTTTACAATGTAGTAGTCATCTAGAAGCTGTATACATGTACCTATGAAATATGACCCTGCGTGTGCCCGCATGTGGCATGTCAACGTCTAGATGAATGGGTTATGGCCCATGCACACACACTGCCCTCCATATAGCCCTACTATGACAAGCCTGCTGAGGTCATCCACTGTGAAATACACCTTTGGGAGAGCTTTAGCCTAATAACCTCTGTGGCACATCCTGTAACTGTGTACTGCTGAAGTGTGATAAATTAGTTAGGTAGCAGTTCTAATCACAGAATTGGCAAGTGTGTGTGTCTGTCTGGGTAGAGACCAATGCTTTTTAGGGCAGTCACACTCCCTACAATTCAAATCCTCAACTTTGGCAAGGCTGCTGATGTCATCCACCTAGAAATACACCTCTGTGAAGTTTGCAGTCTAGTAATCTCTGTAGTGCATCCTGTAACACTTACTGCAGTAGTGTGATATATTAGTTAGGTAGCTAGTCTAATCCCAGACTTGGCAAGTTTGTGTGTGTCTGTCTGCCTATGTAAAAGGCAATGCTTTTTAGGGTAGTCACACTCCCTACAATTTAAATGCTCAACCTTGACAAGGCTGCTGATGTTACCCACCTAGAAATACACCTCTGGGAAGATTGCAGCCCAGTAATCTCCACAGCACATGCTGTAACTGCATACTGCTGTAGTGAGATATATTAGTTAGGTACTTGTTCTAATCCCAGACTTGGCAAGTTTCTGTGTGTGTTTGCCTGATTCTGGCTCGGTAAAGAGCAATCCATTTTTGGGTAGTCACACTCCCTACAATTCAAAGGCTCAACTTTGGCAAGGCTGCTGATGTCATCCACCTAGAAATACACCTCTGGGAAGGTTGTAACCCAATAATCTCTGTAGTGCATCCTATAACTGTGCACTGCTGTAGTGTGATATAGCACGTGGTAGGGTTCTATTCCCACCAATGACAGTTCTAGATGTTTTGTGTGTGTGTCACTGTATATGTAGGGAACAATGCAATTTAGCCTAGACACACTACCTACAATTCAAATGTCCTACTTTGCCAATCCTGCTGAAGGAGTACTTGTAGTGCTAGTGTAATAAACTAGTTAGGTAGGGGTTCTACTCCCAGACATGACAGGTGTGTGTGTTTGTGTGTGTGTGTGTGTGTGTGTGTGTGTGTGTGTGTGTGTGTGTGTGTGTGTGTGTGTGTGCGTGTGTGTGTTAGTAATTCATATTCTGTGTGGATTTGGGTGTGAGTGTGTGACACCTGGGCCCAATGGGAGCGGGTTTTGCAAATTTCTTATATGGTGGACCTAGTATATATCACAATGTCCACCATACAGGGATAACAGATGTGAAACAGCCGAGAGTCCGGGGTGCAAATCCATACCCATATGTGACATAAAGGCCAGCCAATCACAGTTATCAACCCCAATATTACCCAGAGCACACTCTCAACCCATGTCTCATACACACACACACACACACACACACACACACACACATGCCTAGGCAACAGTCAGTATGTGGGTAGTACACTGCATATTGGCCACTGATAGTAAATATGGAGTGATTGCAGTGAGCTACACAGTACATGGCACCCTGTCCATCTGTCCAATAGGCACATACATGCAGACAGTGCACCTTCCCCATGTTCCTCACTGGACAACTGCAAACCCTGTGATGCCATCACATGTGAGCCACAAAGGACATACCATGCCTGAAAACCTGCCCTGTATGGAAAGATGCCATTGACACCAGGAAATGCCATTATCATGCTATAAATGTAGGTGCAGGGTAAATCTGCTGTCCATTACTAGTTTCCACCACAGGTGGCCAAGACTGGCACATCTGATGATAATCTGTATACACAGCATGGGCCAGACACCCCAAGAACATTCCACATGTCACTCTACATGCATGTGGGAGGTGTGCACATCCCAGACACCGCCCACATCATGGTCTAAGAAACGCATACATGGAAAGCGATGCACAGCATTGGCCACACACAATAGTCATCCAGGTGACTGGATCGGGGATACAATACTCACCTGTGTGGGAAAATGCAGAAACTACAACCCTGAGCCACAATGCTGACCATTGTCATGTGGCATGATGCCAAGGTATACCCATCACCTTGTCTTGTATAGCCATCTGGCACAGTCGACCACCACTCACACATGCAGAAATGCACCCACGCATGTCAGTACTGGCACCCTGTGTGTTTGTGTGTGTGTTGTATGATGCATATGATCACATTAGCACTCACTACAACCCCCATTGGCATACTGAAGCATGCTATATGATGTCAGACACCTCCCCATACCCTTTGCCCATATCACCTCTGTATGACCAATGTGGTGCATGTGATACCTGCACAGTAATGTGTTGTGGCAATCTCACTAGTGATGGGTTCTATTTCTGGCCCTGCCAAGTGTGTCAATGTGTGTGCGTCCCTGTGAGAATGTGGCTTTGCTGATGCTGGCACTTGTTCATGTGGAAAGGCACGTGTACTACACCTACTGTATAGCTACCATATCCCTGTTGCAGATGTCACTCTCCATCATATATACGTTCTGAGGGCTCCAGAACATGTAACCTATGTGGCATATCCAATGTGGTGCATCCAATAACTGCATAGAAATATGAAAGCACTACATAGTCAACAGGGGGTTGATACCCTGTGCTGGTAGGTGTGTGACACAAACATGCTTAAGTTTTACTCTCCCACCTTTCCATGACTTGTCTTTGCCACTGTCTGCCTCTCTCTCTTTTTCCCTCTCTGGTGGATGTGGAGACCTACACCTGCTTTGCTTAGGCAGCAGCATGTGTATTTTAAGTGATGCTTATGATCAGCTGATGGCCTCTGCACAAATTGCAGCCCTCCCCTAGCTGATTGCATGTGGAACAGCTGTAGTAACATTCCCATAGCCAATTGCATGGAAACACACTCCAATATCTAGGAAAATCATGTTGGTGTTGGCCCTTTTCATTCACTGTGAGCAGGAACTAGATCTGTTGTTTGGCAAACAGCATCTCAGATGGATTGGGGATTTACATCTAACAACATACACTGTGGAAACAGGGCAACATACAGGAGGGGGGTGTGCCTGACCTGACTACAGACTGTAAGTGCTGCTATACTACATTTGGAGTAATGTTTTAACAGTGTGTGTGTGGATATGGCTGTCCTACATGTTTTAATAACTGCCATGTCAGGTCTATGTTTATGAGACATCCCCATCTGTATGGTCATCTGCAGACTGGGCAGTTTGTTGTACCTTTGGTTTCATGTGTTACCCACAGAGCATCTATCTGTGAACTGCAGAAGGTAGTGTGAGGATTGCAATCTGTTGATGGTGAAAGCTGTGACAGTTGCTGACTTCATATCCCTCATAGGACATATGTTGCAACAAACCTTGTTACAACAGTAAATGTATGAGGTTATCTCAGCAACATGTCAATATTGGCCCTGTGTATGTGCTTCCAGCCACAACTCTGTCAACCTTTGTACGTATGTCGTGGATTAAGAGGTGCATATGTGCTGTACACCATCATTAGTGTCATCATATCTGATAACAAGCCATTGAGATATCAGACTGCTACACATTATGTACAGTATAAGTTATATTTGATGACATAACATGGATATTCTGTGATTGTTTGTACAGTACTGAGGTGTGTGTACTTATGGTGAATGTCGACAGTGTGTGTATTGTTAATATGTACTTTAGCCTGGGTACAGACTGTGGTAGATGTCATTGCTCTAGGTCCCATCCTATCTGATGTTACATGCTACTCCACTGTATGTTACCATATTGGCTTACATGTTTGTAGGGTCATACACACACATGTCCCATACCACAGACAGCCAGCAGACCAAACTGTGTAGCAGCCCAGTATATGTAGGGTTAGTCTGTGAGAGGCACATATGAGGATGGTGTTGAAAAGATAGTCCATATACTGTACTATTATGCTAGCTTACCATATGTGGCTGAGTTCACATTGGTTGTGGTTATGCACTGTCACACAGGCATATCTTACCCTGTGCTGTGACATGCCTGTAGAGCCTGCTATATATGCAGGTACATGTGCCTCCCCCCATAGGAGATGTAGGCCAGTGTTGAGCCAGTCTACATGTAGCCTGCACAGTGCATTGTTACATGCCTAGATTCTTAGTGTACTTACCCAGTGAGATGTCATGTGCAGATACTTGCCAGATGTACTGCTACCAGGCCTCCCTTAACAGTCATGTATGTCAGACAGAGCAGTGGGATGCTGTACAGATGTATGTCAATATCTAGTGGGTAGTATGTGGCTATAGCACCCCTGTACCAGCGGTTAGTATATGTCAGGCCAGCCAGGGGTTTGTGAATGCATAACCTAAGGTGGCATATGTATACCAGCCGTTATGTGTTATACCCATCTACATGGCTGTTAACATCCATATTGTCAGGCATGGTCCACATGTTTTCCACTAAGGGGTTTTGTGTAAACCTCTGAACTGTACAGAGTGTGTCAGAATGTCCACATATATTGGCCAATATCTCTGCTGCCGTCCACAGGGGAATTATGTGGTATCAGCGGTACTTTACTGTGATGTCCTTAGGATGTCTGTCAATAGCCAATGGCACACATGTGAAAAGCAGATGTGACCTCCCACACACAGCATGTCTGTGAAGACAATCCCAATTACAGTAACAATAGTCTACTAATATACCTGCTATACATACCTGACATCCTCTTACACTACAACATTGGGAATATAGGGGCTCGGGTAGGGCTACACTCCATGTCCAGGAGATTTTCTGTGTGTTTCTATCTAAAAACAAAAAAAAAAAACAAAAAAATAATCCTTGTTTTCCCACCTCTCCTCAACTAGTTTAGACCAGTTTACTGGCTTTGCTGTATTCTGGGCTGTGGTGTAGTTCCTGTGTTGTCCATTACCTTACTTGGATAGAAGGAAGTTTCTTTGCTCACCAGAGGGAGTGGGGAGCCTTGAGCAGCCTACCTGTCCCTGTAGGAAGTGACCTCAGCACAAGAGTTGTAGTAATTGGTTGTTTTGGACCATTTCTAGCTCTTTTGAAGTTCCCTGTTTAAAATCCGCGTTTGCACGGCTTTGCGTGGTTGTGCGCATTGCGCAGCGCCGGTTAAACAAGATTAAACTTCTTCTGGCTCCGCCAAGTCTGCTCTTCAAATTTTCCCTTAAGGAAGCTCTACTCTTAGTATAATCAGACTAATCGCTATATTATAAGCCGAGCACTTGTTCTCAAAACTTCTCTACTAAGTAAGCACTCTCATACTAAGTAAGCACTACATCCACCTACCACCCCTGTGAATATCCACTTCCCTTAAAGGCACAGCACTCCTTTATACTGTTCTAGCATGTCGAGTGGTAGAGTACTGGCGTCCTCTCCAGTTCAGCTGGTTAATCTGGGTATCTTGAGACAATGCTACAATTGTCTCATGTACACAGACAACTCTCTCCTCCTCCCAACAAACACAAATACATGTGAGAGATGCAACTATATAGCCAAACTGGAGGCTGAACTCTCTCAACTCAGGGCTGGCATGACCAGACAGGAGGAGATGGTAACCACACACACAGCAAACCCAGTCCCACATAGAACTACCACAACTGCAAACCAAACACATAAAAACACAAAGACATACTCGGAGGCTCTAATAAAAAACTTACCAAAACAACAGAGGCTCCCTAAGCAGACATCCGAAAATCCACCACCTAAAAATAAAACACATGCAACACATACTTCAATAAATCAGTGTGTCAATCAATCACAGCCCTTAAGGCCAAACACCATGCCTGATACACTAGTAATAGATGACTCTATAGTCAAACACACTGATGTCCCGTTTACCAGGCTGAACAAGGAGAGGATGACTGTGAGCTGCCTATCAGGAGCTAGGATACGCCACATAACACACGCACTCAGGTCACTCCAAAGCAAGTACAAATATGACTCCGTCATTGTCCATGCTGGCGTGAATGACCTGAGACGTACCTCCCTGGACTACATGAAAAGAGACATAGAGGAGCTCTCTGATTATGTAGCCCAGGCTGGTATGACCCTGAGCAGCATCTTGCCCTCACCAAGAATGATGCCACAATACAAAGACAAGATGATCAGCTTTAATAATTGGCTCAAGTACTGGTGTCATTCTAAGGGGATCCAATGTCTGTCTGCCTGGGATGACATGTTGGACAAGCCACACTGCTTCACAAGGGACGGCTTGCACCTGTCACCACTGGGCTTCCGGATATTGGCTAAGGCTCTTGCCACCTCCATAGTGCCTTTTTAGACAAGGCTCAAAAGACAAATCCACCTCCTTAGATAACAAAAATGGAAAAAACTAAGGGTAATGCTGCTCAACGCCAGAAGTCTAAATCTCAAGATGCAGGCACTCGATGCACTCCTCAGTATGGAGAACATCAACGTCTGTGCAGTAACTGAAACCTGGTTCAAGGCTCCTGAGAGCACCCCAGTACTACCAGGCTATACCTTGTATCATGCTTTTTGGCCCCAAAACCCGGGCCGAACCACAAAGGGAGGGGGAGTGTCCATATTCATCAAGGACACCCACACCTCCAGGTTAGTAGCAACACATGAAGCATCGGAGACCATACAGGTGCAACTAACCATAGGCAAAACTGCTATACAACTGGTAGCATGTTACAGACCACCCTCCCAATCTCAGGAAACCCACTCAGCCTTCCTGAAGACATTGGAGGATATGAATGCATTACAAAATACCATCATACTGGGAGACTTCAACTACCCTAACATAGATTGGGTACATTATTCTAGCCCTAACACTCTAGCCCAAAGGTTCCTGGAATTCATAAATTCAAATGCACTGGAACAACTAATCACCTCTCCCACTAGTGGAGATAATATACTAGACCTGATCATCACAAACATGGGGACAAAATGCTCCACACCAGAGGTATACCCCTCACTAGTGAGATCTGACCACAAACTAATCACCCTGGATATACATATCCCACCTCCACCCCCAGCACAAAAGACCACAGTGAAAAACTTCTCAAAAGCAGACTTCACTCTTCTTAAGACTGAGATGGTATCCTTTAAGCCCACTGGGCCAGTGGATACCACATCCCACAATGCTGAATCCTCCACAAATGCTTTCTATGGACATCTCCAAGAATGCATGGATCATGCAATCCCAAATAAATCCAAGTCCCTCTTCACCAAAGGCAAGCGTCCTGTCTGGTGGACCTCAGCCATAAACAAATTGTATAACAAAAGAAGGAAGCTACTGCACGACAGAGCAAAATCCCATAAAGGGAGGACATCTCTGATCAACACTAGCAGAAAACTATGTTCTCTCATAAAAACATCCAAGGCCAACTTTGAGAGAAAAATCGCTAAGGACACTAAAGATAACCACAACGCCTTCTTCTCCTATGTTCGAAACCTGGGTGGAAACCCTCAGATATGCACAGAGTTAGTTCACAACAACAAAAAATACACTGAACCCACAGATATTGCCAACATTCTGGCTGACAGGTTCAGTGCAAATTTCTCCCCTCCCTCAATCCCAAAAGAAGAAATACTTATCCCAGCTGAATGTAATCTCCCTGTCATCTCAGATGTCCAGGTGAGAGTCGCCCTCAGCAAAGCTAAAAACACAGCATCAATGGGACCTGACGGTATCCCAGGTTGCGTGCTATGTGAACTCCAAGAGGAGCTAAACCCATACATAAAAATGCTATTTAACCTTAGCCTTACTACAGGATATGTACCTGAACACTGGCGTACAGCAACAGTGGTCCCACTCCACAAAGGGGGTACCTCTACAGACCCTGGGAACTACCGCCC